>NW_027669577.1:0-48182 GCF_964212035.1 Myotis nattereri | reverse complement strand
AAAAGTCTCCTATTTAAATAAAAAAATAGTGGGGATAGTGGAAAAATATCTTGGAAGAATACCATGTAAGGAAATAGATCCTGTAACTAAATTACATTTAGAGAAAAAAATTTTCGTTTATAGTGCTAATAGTGTGACACCCAGAAAAAACACACATTATGCTAGGGTAGGCCAGGGAAAGATCATGTTAAAGAAAAGACCCCAAGTAAGGTTTTTTTTTTCCTTTAACATTTGGTCGAAAATATGTTTGTATACTTTCAGAGAACAGCTACAAGACCATGTGGATTCCTGTAACAACGGATCACAGAAAGCCAACCACAAAGACAGAAGAGACAGTTCAGAGATGGAGATGGTGGAAGACGCCTTGCCATGCTAGCAGTCAGCAGGTGTGCAGCACTGCAGGGTGCCCAGGAACAGACCAGAAAGGACCGGACCTGCATTTTCCACCATCCAGAACCAACATTTCATTGCTGGCATGTACACATGAACTTTTGGACATTGAAACATGGACTCATAACTTTAGGACATTGAAATTGGAACTTGATTATTTTTGAAGAAAAAATAAGGGGGAGATGTGGGAAACTGTTTATTGCCTTCACTATCTGATAAGCATAGACAGAGAACTCCCCATAACACCGCGAAGGCTGGGTGCCTTTGAAGTCCTAGCAAAGCTCAGAGCTAGGCGCCACCTCTGTTTGTCCAGACAGTGGTAGCTGAAACTACTCCCCCATTTATTATTATGTAAATCCTTGCTGTGGGGCAAGTGTGCTTATTACTAGGGGGTCACCTGCCTAAGGTCTATGCTATGGGTGCATCCGAGATCAATAAAAGCTTGGTGAAGTCTGAGCACAGAGGAAGTCCTTTGGGACTTGCCGACTGGTCCCCCAATATTGCAAAATTATCTCTTCTCTTATTCTCTCCTTTGTTGTGCGGCTCCTCTTTCAGATACCGAACCCTACTCCACGCGGGACATGGAAACAATCAACACAAAACACAAGGATTGTTGAAGGAACTGCAAGTCCAAAAGTGAATGTATGTTGGTATTGGGGGGGGGGTGAGATGGATGGTCATGGTCGCATTCATGAGGAACAGGGCGTTTTGTTAGTGCTGGCAGAGTATAATAAAGAATTTGAATTCCTTTTTACATGGCAGACTATTGATTGTTGTTAAACTATTGAAAGGATGGTCAGCTCGAGATGTGAATATTTATGCCACAACCGGTACAGTTTTGCCTTTAACATCCTGGTCTAGAACAGCATTGTTGGATATTGGAGATACTGAGGAAGTGAGGTTTGACTCTGTTTCACTTCTGGGGAGGGATATAAGGACAGGGCAGGCATGTAGAAGGGAGTAATGTAGATTTCTTTAATTGGGGCTCCAAACAAGGCATTCCATACTGAGCCAGACATTTAGAATAAGGACAAGGAGAAGACTTAATGAGGATTTTTATCCTCAACACTTTCTCATACTGGCAAGGAAGAAAAGAAGCTGATGTTTAATTTAGGTTTGGATTGGGTGGGAGGGATGGATGATGGTGGTCGCTGTCATGAGGAACAGGGTGTTCTTTTAGTGCTGTTAGTTTATCATAATGAATTTGATTTCCGTTTTACATATTAGACTATTGAATATTG
Organism: Myotis nattereri; assembly: GCF_964212035.1. NCBI lineage: Eukaryota > Metazoa > Chordata > Mammalia > Chiroptera > Vespertilionidae > Myotis > Myotis nattereri. The sequence goes on along the minus strand of NW_027669577.1, from coordinate 46,551 downwards.
TTAAACTATTGACAGTATTCTCAGCTCAATATGTTAAGTTTTATGCCACAACTGGTACAGTTTTTATTTAAGAACTTACTCTAGAACAGCATTGGTTGATATTGTTGATATTACAGAAGTGAGGTTTCACTCTAACAGTTTCACTGATGATTCACTTCATGTTACATTTGCACGATACCTAAGTAAGATATTAGTAATAAGAGAAATTGGGTACGGTGTACATGAGTATTATCTTCCCAATTTTTCTGTAAATCTGGAACTATTCTAAAACAATATTTTTATTAAAACAACACACAAAATAATAGGAAATGGTAATATCTGAACATAGTGGAATGGACCGCTGAAATGACTGTAGAGTTTAGGAAGTGGATTAGAGGAAACACCACCTCCCTGCCATATGCTTTACTATAGTGGAACTAAAGGAAGAGAGAGAGAGAGAGAGAGAGAGAGAGAGAGAGAGAGAGAGAGAGAGAGAAAATAGAGACAGAGGTCAGTTTGGGGAAAATTTTAGGAGTTAAGAGGAAGGTCTCTGTTCTATAACCAGAGTATTGAGATTTCTGCATCCTCTGCCAACCCTGTCCCTCTTGGATGGTCAAGCTGAGGCTTTGTGATGTCAAGCCACACCATGGCCAAACTGATTTTGGGAAACCAGACCTGAAGTGAGTGGCTCCTCATTAACCTAAAGATAATAAATAGAGGCCAGGACCCTTTCAGTAGTGTCTGTTGCCTCAAGATAGGGAAACTTAATAAGACGATAGTGTAGACTAGTAGAGATAAGGAATAAGACTCCAAACACAAAGATGGAAGAAGAAACTGCAAGCCCAAAATTGAATTTATGTTTGTATTGGGGTCAGGTGGGGTGGAGGTGGTGTTCGCAGTCATGAGGAACAGGGTGTTTTGTTAGTGCCGCCACTGTATAGTAAAGAATTTGATTTCCTTTTTACATGGCAGACTAGTGAATATTGTTAAACTATTGAAAGGATGGTCTGCTCAAGATCTGAAGTTTTATGCCGAAAATGGTCCAGTTTTTCCTTTAACAACTTGGTCTAGAACAGCATTGCTGGATATTGGAGATACTAGTGAAGTGAGGTTTCACTCTAACAGTTTCACTGATGATTCACTTCATGTTACATTTGCCCCATATATAAGTGAGATATTAGTAATAAGCGAAATTGGGTATGGTGTACGTGGTTATTATCTTCACAATTTTTCTGTAAACCTGGAACAATACTAAAATAAAATTTCCATTCAAACAACACTCAAAATCCTAGAAATGGTAGCAACTTAACATAGTGGAATGGACCACTGAAATGACGGGTCAGTATGGAAATTGTATTAGAGGAAACACCACCTCTCTGCCATATGCTGGACTATAATGGAACTAGGTGAAATCAGAGAGAGAGAGAGGACTGTTTGGGAAAAATTTTAGGAGTCAAGAGGAAGGTCTCTCTTCTATAACCAGAGTGTCTATGATTTCTGCATCCTCTGCCACTCCTGCCCCTCCTGGATGGTCATGCTGAGTCTTTGTGATGTCAAGCCACACCATGGCAAGCACTGAATTTGACCAACCAGAGCTGAAGTGAGTGGCTCCTCATTAACCTAGAGTATATATAGAGGCCAGGACCCGTTGAGTAGTGTCTGTTGCCTCAAGATAGCGAAACTTAATAAGACGATGTTGTAGACTAGTAGAGATAAGGAATAAGACTCCAAACACAAGGATATATGAAGAAACTGGAAGTCCAAAAGTGAAATTATGTTTGTGTTGGAGTGGGGGTGTTGGATGGATGGTGGTGGTCGCTTTCATGAGGATCAGGGTGTTGTGGCAGTGCTGGCATTTTATAATAATGAATTTGATTTCCTTTTTACATGGCTGTCTATTGAATATTGTTAAACTATTGAGAGGATGGTCAGGTCCAGATTTCAAGTTTTATGCCAATTCTGGTCTAGATTTTTCATTAACTACTTGGTCTAGAACAGCATTGCTGGATATTGGACATACTAGAGAAGAGAGGTTTCACTCTGTTTCTCTGATGATTCACTTCATGTTACATTTGCCCCATACATAAGTAAGATATTAGTAATAAGGGAAATTGGGTATGGTGTACATGGTTATTATCTTCACAATTTTTCTGTAAATATGGTCATATTCTAAAATAAAACATCCATTAAAACAACACGCAAAATCCTAGGAAACGTTAATATCTGAACATAGTCTAATGGACCACTGAAATGACGGTGGAGTATGGGAATTGTCTTAGTGGAAACACCACCTCCCTGCCTGTGCTGAAAGATAATGGAACTAGAGGAAATGAGAGAGAGAGAGAGAGAGAGAGAGAGATCAGTTTGGGAACATGTTTAGGAGTTAAGAGCAAGGTCTCTGTTCTATAACAAGAGTGTCTGAGATTTCTGCATCCTCTGCCAACCCTGTCATTCCTGGTTGGTCAAGTTGAGGATTTGTGATGTCAAGGCACACAATGGCAACCACTGAGTGTTGGCAACCAGAGCTGAGGTGAGTGGCTCCTCATTAACTTAAAGAGTATATATAGATGCCAGGACCCTTTGAGTAGTGTCTGTTGCCTCAAGATAGCGAAACTTAATAAGATGATACTGTAGACAAGTAGAGATAAGTTATAAGACTCCAAACACAAGGATGGATGAAGAAACTGCAAGTCCAAAAGTGAATTTATGTATGTATTGGGGGAGGGGGGGGTGGATGGTGGTGGTCGCAGTCATGAGGAACAGGGTGTTTTGTTAGTGCTAGCAGAGTATAATAATGAATTTGATTTCCTTTTTACACAGCAGACTATTGAATACTGTTAAACTATTGAAAGGAAGGTCAGCTCAAGTCTGAAGTAATGTGCAACAACTGGTCCAGTTGATCCTTTAACAACATGGTCTAGAACAGCATTGCTGGATATTGGACATACTAGAGAAGTGAAGTTTCAATCTGTGTCACTGATGATTCACTTCATGTTACATTTGCCCGATAATAAGTAAGATATTAGTAAAAAGGGAAATTGGGTATGATGTACATGGTTATTATCTTCACAATTGTTCTGTAAATCTGGAACTATTCTAAAATAAAATATCCATTAAAACAACACTCAAAATCCTAGGAAATGGTAGCAACTGCACATATTGGAAAGTACCACTGAAATTATGGGGGAGTATGGCAATTGTCTTAGAGGAAACACCACCTCCCTGCCATATGCTGGACTATAATGGACCTAGAGGAAATGGGAGGGAGAGAGAGGACAGTTAGGGAAAAATTAAAGGAGTAAGATGAAGGTCTCTGTTCTATAACCAGAGTGTGTGAGATTTCTGCATCCTCTGCCACCACCGCCCCTCCTGGTTGGTCAATCTGAGGCTTTGTGATGTCAAGCCACACCATGGCAACCACTTATTTAGGGCAGTCAGAGCTGAAGTGAAGGATCCTCATTAATCTAAAAAGTATATATAGAGGCCAGGACAATTTGAGTAGTGTCTGTTGCCTTGAGATAGCGAAACTTAATAAGAAAATAGTGTAGACTAGTAGAGATAAGGAATAAGACTCCATACACAAGCATGGATGAAGAAACTGTAAGTCCAAAACTGTATTTATGTTTGTATTGAGGGGGTGGGATGGATGTTCGTGGTGTCAATCATGAGGAACAGGGTGTTGTGTTAGGGCTCAGAGTTTATAATAACGATTTGATTCCTTTTTACATGGCTGACTATTGAATATTGTTAAACTATTGAAATGATCGTCAGCTCAAGTTTTGAAGTTTTATGCCACAACAAGTAGAGTTTTTCCTTCAACATCATGGTCTAGAAGTGCATTGTTGGATAGTGGATATACTAGAGAAGTGAGGTTTGACTCTGTTTCATTGATGAAGAGGGATCTATGGAGGGGGCAGGCATGTGAGAAGGGAGTAATGTAGATTTCTTTAGTAGGAGCACCCGACATGTCATTCCATACTGAACCAGACCCTTAGCATAAAGACAAGGAGAAGTCTGAATGGGGATTTTTTCTCAACACTATTTCATGCGGTCAAGGAAAAAGAAGATGATTCTTAATTTAGGTTTGGATTGGGGGGGTAGGATGGATGGTGGCGGTCGCAGTCATGAGGAACAGGGTGTTGTGTTAGTGCTGGCAGTATGTAATATTGAATTTGTTTTCCTTTTTACATAGTAGACTATTGAATATTGTTAAACTATTGAAAGGATGGTCAGCTCAAGAAGTGTAGTTTTATGCCATAGCTGGTCCAGTTTTTCCTTTAACAACTTGGTCTAGAACATCACTGGTGGATACTGGAGATACTAGAGAAGTGAGGTTTCATTGTAACTGTTTCACTGATGATTCACTTCCTGTTACATTTGCCCCATACATAAGTAAGATATTAGTAATAAGGGAAATTGGGTATGGTGTACATGGTTATTAACTTGACAATTTTTCTGTAAATCTGGAACTATTCTAAAATCAAACATCCATTAAAACAACACTCAAAATCCTAGGAAATGGTAGCAACTGAACATAGTGGAAAGGACCACTGAAATGACGGGGGAGTATGGGAATTGTCTTAGAGGAAACACCAACTCCCTGCCATATGCTGGACTATAATGGAACTAGAGGAAATGAGAGAGAGCGAGGACAGTTTGGGAAAAATTTTAGGAGTTAAGAGGAAGGTCTCTGTTCTATAACCAGAGTGTCTGAGATTTCTGCATCCTTTGCCACCCCCGCCCCTCCTGTATGGTCAAGCTGAGGCTTTGTGATGTCAGACCACACCATGACAACCACTGATTTTGGGCAGCCAGGGTTGAAGTGAGTGGCTCCTCAATAACCTAAAAAGTATATATAGAGACCAGGACCTTTTGAGTAGTGTCTGTTGCCTCAAGATAGCGAAACTTAATAAGACGATAGTCTAGACTAGTAGAGAAAAGGAATAAGACTCCAAACACAAGGATGGATGAAGAAACTGTAAGTCCAAACGTCAATTTATGTTTGTATTGGGGGGGCTGGTATGGATGGTCCTGGTGGCATTCATGAGGAACAGGGTGTTGTGTTAGTGCTGGAAGCGTATAATAAAGAAAATGATTTCCTTTTTACATGGCAGACAATTGAATATTGTTAAACTATTGACAGGATGGTCAGCTCAAGATCTGAAGTTTTGTGACGCAAATGGTCTAGTTTTTCCTTTAACAACTTGGTCTAGAACAGCATTGCTGAGTATTGGAGATACTAGAGAAGTGATGTTTCACTCTATTTCACTGATGATTCACTTCATGTTACATTTGCCCCATACATAAGAAAGATATTAGTAATAAGGGAAAGTGGGCATGGTGTACATGGTAGTTATCTTCACAATTTTTCTGTATATCTCGAACTATTGTAAAATAAAACATCCATTAAAACAACACTCAAAATCCTAGGAAACCTTAATATCTGAACTTAGTGGAATGGACCACTGAAATGAGGGGGGATTATGGCAATTGTCTTAGAGGAAACACCACCTCCGTGCCATATCCTGGACTATAATAGAACTAGAGGAAATGAGAGAGAGAGAGAGAGAGAGAGAGAGAGAGAGAGAGAGAGAGAGAGAGAGAGGTCAGTTTGGGAACATGTTTAGGAGTTAAGAGCAAGGTCTCTGTTCTATAACAAGAGTGTCTGAGATTTCTGCATCCTCTGCCACCCCTGTCATTCCTGGTTGGTCAAGTTGAAGATTTGTGATGTCAAGGCACACAATGGCAACCACTGAGTGTTGGCAACCAGAGCTGAGGTGAGTGGCTCCTCATTAACTTAAAGAGTATATATAGAGGCCAGGACCCTTTGAGTAGTGTCTGTTGCCTCAAGATAGTGAAACTTAATAAGATGATACTGTAGACAAGTAGAGATAAGGAATAAGACTCCAAACACAAGGATGGATGAAGAAACTGCAAGTCCAAAAGTGAATTTATGTATGTATTGGGGGAGGGGGGGTGGATGGTGGCGGTCGCAGTCATGAGGAACAGGGTGTTTTGTTAGTGCTAGCAGAGTATAATAATGAATTTGATTTCCTTTTTACACAGCAGACTATTGAATATTGTTAAACTATTGAAAGGAAGGTCAGCTCAAGTCTGAAGTTATGTGCAACAACTGGTCCAGTTGATCCTTTAACAACATGGTCTAGAACAGCATTGCTGGATATTGGACATACTAGAGAAGTGAAGTTTCAATCTGTGTCACTGATGATTCACTTCATGTTACATTTGCCCGATAATAAGTAAGATATTAGTAAAAAGGGAAATTGGGTATGATGTACATGGTTATTATCTTCACAATTGTTCTGTAAATCTGGAACTATTCTAAAATAAAATATCCATTAAAACAACACTCAAAATCCTAGGAAATGGTAGCAACTGCACATATTGGAAAGTACCACTGAAATTATGGGGGAGTATGGCAATTGTCTTAGAGGAAACACCACCTCCCTGCCATATGCTGGACTATAATGGACCTAGAGGAAATGGGAGGGAGAGAGAGGACAGTTAGGGAAAAATTAAAGGAGTAAGATGAAGGTCTCTGTTCTATAACCAGAGTGTGTGAGATTTCTGCATCCTCTGCCACCACCGCCCCTCCTGGTTGGTCAATCTGAGGCTTTGTGATGTCAAGCCACACCATGGCAACCACTTATTTAGGGCAGTCAGAGCTGAAGTGAAGGATCCTCATTAATCTAAAAAGTATATATAGAGGCCAGGACAATTTGAGTAGTGTCTGTTGCCTTGAGATAGCGAAACTTAATAAGAAAATAGTGTAGACTAGTAGAGATAAGGAATAAGACTCCATACACAAGCATGGATGAAGAAACTGTAAGTCCAAAACTGTATTTATGTTTGTATTGAGGGGGTGGGATGGATGTTCGTGGTGTCAATCATGAGGAACAGGGTGTTGTGTTAGGGCTCACAGTTTATAATAACGATTTGATTCCTTTTTACATGGCTGACTATTGAATATTTTTAAACAATTGAAATGATCGTCAGGTCAAGTTTTGAAGTTTTATGCCACAACAGGTAGAGTTTTTCCTTCAACATCATGGTCAAGAAGAGCATTGTTGGATAGTGGATATACTAGAGAAATGAGGTTTGACTCTGTTTCATTGATGAAGTGGGATCTATGGAGGGGGCAGGCATGTGAGAAGGGAGTAATGTAGATTTCTTTAGTAAGAGCACCCGACATGCCATTCCATACTGAACCAGACCTTTAACATATAGACAAGGAGAAGTCTGAATGGGGATTTTTTCTCAACACTATCTCATGCGGTCATGGAGAAAAGAAGCTGATGCTTAATTTAGGTTTGGATTGGGGGGTAGGATGGATGGTGGTGGTCGCAGTCATGAGGAACAGGGTGTTGTGTTAGTGCTGGCAGTATGTAATATTGAATTTGTTTTCCTTTTTACATAGTAGACTATTGAATATTGTTAAACTAATGAAAGGATGGTCAGCTCAAGAAGTGTAGTTTTATGCCACAGCTGGTCCAGTTTTTCCTTTAACAACTTGGTCTAGAACAGCACTGCTGGATACTGGAGATACTGGAGAAGTGAGGTTTCATTGTAACTGTTTCACTGATGATTCACTTCCTGTTACATTTGCCCCATACATAAGTAAGATATTAGTAATAAGGGAAATTGGGTATGGTGTACATGGTTATTAACTTGACAATTTTTCTGTAAATCTGGAACTATTCTAAAATCAAACATCCATTAAAACAACACTCAAAATCCTAGGAAATGGTAGCAACTGAACATAGTGGAAAGGACCACTGAAATGACGGGGGAGTATGGGAATTGTCTTAGAGGAAACACCAACTCCCTGCCATATGCTGGACTATAATGGAACTAGAGGAAATGAGAGAGAGCGAGGACAGTTTGGGAAAAATTTTAGGAGTTAAGAGGAAGGTCTCTGTTCTATAACCAGAGTGTCTGAGATTTCTGCATCCTTTGCCACCCCCGCCCCTCCTGTATGGTCAAGCTGAGGCTTTGTGATGTCAGACCACACCATGACAACCACTGATTTTGGGCAGCCAGGGTTGAAGTGAGTGGCTCCTCAATAACCTAAAAAGTATATATAGAGACCAGGACCTTTTGAGTAGTGTCTGTTGCCTCAAGATAGCGAAACTTAATAAGACGATAGTCTAGACTAGTAGAGAAAAGGAATAAGACTCCAAACACAAGGATGGATGAAGAAACTGTAAGTCCAAACGTCAATTTATGTTTGTATTGGGGGGGCTGGTATGGATGGTCCTGGTGGCATTCATGAGGAACAGGGTGTTGTGTTAGTGCTGGAAGCGTATAATAAAGAAAATGATTTCCTTTTTACATGGCAGACAATTGAATATTGTTAAACTATTGACAGGATGGTCAGCTCAAGATCTGAAGTTTTGTGACGCAAATGGTCTAGTTTTTCCTTTAACAACTTGGTCTAGAACAGCATTGCTGAGTATTGGAGATACTAGAGAAGTGATGTTTCACTCTATTTCACTGATGATTCACTTCATGTTACATTTGCCCCATACATAAGTAAGATATTAGTAATAAGGGAAAGTGGGCATGGTGTACATGGTAGTTATCTTCACAATTTTTCTGTATATCTCGAACTATTGTAAAATAAAACATCCATTAAAACAACACTCAAAATCCTAGGAAACCTTAATATCTGAACTTAGTGGAATGGACCACTGAAATGAGGGGGGATTATGGCAATTGTCTTAGAGGAAACACCACCTCCGTGCCATATCCTGGACTATAATAGAACTAGAGGAAATGAGAGAGAGAGAGAGAGAGAGAGAGAGAGAGAGAGAGAGAGAGAGAGAGAGAGGTCAGTTTGGGAACATGTTTAGGAGTTAAGAGCAAGGTCTCTGTTCTATAACAAGAGTGTCTGAGATTTCTGCATCCTCTGCCACCCCTGTCATTCCTGGTTGGTCAAGTTGAAGATTTGTGATGTCAAGGCACACAATGGCAACCACTGAGTGTTGGCAACCAGAGCTGAGGTGAGTGGCTCCTCATTAACTTAAAGAGTATATATAGAGGCCAGGACCCTTTGAGTAGTGTCTGTTGCCTCAAGATAGCGAAACTTAATAAGATGATACTGTAGACAAGTAGAGATAAGGAATAAGACTCCAAACACAAGGATGGATGAAGAAACTGCAAGTCCAAAAGTGAATTTATGTATGTATTGGGGGAGTGGGGGGTGGATGGTGGTGGTCGCAGTCATGAGGAACAGGGTGTTTTGTTAGTGCTAGCAGAGTATAATAATGAATTTGATTTCCTTTTTACACAGCAGACTATTGAATATTGTTAAACTATTGAAAGGAAGGTCAGCTCAAGTCTGAAGTTATGTGCAACAACTGGTCCAGTTGATCCTTTAACAACATGGTCTAGAACAGCATTGCTGGATATTGGACATACTGGAGAAGTGAAGTTTCAATCTGTGTCACTGATGATTCACTTCATGTTACATTTGCCCGATAATAAGTAAGATATTAGTAAAAAGGGAAATTGGGTATGATGTACATGGTTATTATCTTCACAATTGTTCTGTAAATCTGGAACTATTCTAAAATAAAATATCCATTAAAACAACACTCAAAATCCTAGGAAATGGTAGCAACTGCACATATTGGAAAGTACCACTGAAATTATGGGGGAGTATGGCAATTGTCTTAGAGGAAACACCCCCTCCCTGCCATATGCTGGACTATAATGGACCTAGAGGAAATGGGAGGGAGAGAGAGGATAGTTAGGGAAAAATTAAAGGAGTAAGATGAAGGTCTCTGTTCTATAACCAGAGTGTGTGAGATTTCTGCATCCTCTGCCACCCCCGCCCCTTCTGGTTGGTCAATCTGAGGCTTTGTGATGTCAAGCCACACCATGGCAACCACTTATTTAGGGCAGTCAGAGCTGAAGTGAAGGATCCTCATTAATCTAAAAAGTATATATAGAGGCCAGGACAATTTGAGTAGTGTCTGTTGCCTTGAGATAGCGAAACTTAATAAGAAAATAGTGTAGACTAGTAGAGATAAGGAATAAGACTCCATACACAAGCATGGATGAAGAAACTGTAAGTCCAAAACTGTATTTATGTTTGTATTGAGGGGGTGGGATGGATGTTCGTGGTGTCAATCATGAGGAACAGGGTGTTGTGTTAGGGCTCACAGTTTATAATAACGATTTGATTCCTTTTTACATGGCTGACTATTGAATATTTTTAAACAATTGAAATGATCGTCCGGTCAAGTTTTGAAGTTTTATGCCACAACAGGTAGAGTTTTTCCTTCAACATCATGGTCAAAAAGAGCATTGTTGGATAGTGGATATACTAGAGAAGTGAGGTTTGACTCTGTTTCATTGATGAAGTGGGATCTATGGAGGGGGCAGGCATGTGAGAAGGGAGTAATGTAGATTTCTTTAGTAGGAGCACCCGACATGCCATTCCATACTGAACCAGACCTTTAACATAAAGACAAGGAGAAGTCTGAATGGGGATTTTTTCTCAACACTATCTCATGCGGTCATGGAAAAAAGAAGCTGATGCTTAATTTAGGTTTGGATTGGGGGGTAGGATGGATGGTGGTGGTCGCAGTCATGAGGAACAGGGTGTTGTGTTAGTGCTGGCAGTATGTAATATTGAATTTGTTTTCCTTTTTACATAGTAGACTATTGAATATTGTTAAACTATTGAAAGGATGGTCAGCTCAAGAAGTGTAGTTTTATGCCACAGCTGGTCCAGTTTTTCCTTTAACAACTTGGTCTAGAACAGCACTGCTGGATACTGGAGATACTGGAGAAGTGAGGTTTCATTGTAACTGTTTCACTGATGATTCACTTCCTGTTACATTTGCCCCATACATAAGTAAGATATTAGTAATAAGGGAAATTGGGTATGGTGTACATGGTTATTAACTTGACAATTTTTCTGTAAATCTGGAACTATTCTAAAATCAAACATCCATTAAAACAACACTCAAAATCCTAGGAAATGGTAGCAACTGAACATAGTGGAAAGGACCACTGAAATGACGGGGGAGTATGGGAATTGTCTTAGAGGAAACACCAACTCCCTGCCATATGCTGGACTATAATGGAACTAGAGGAAATGAGAGAGAGCGAGGACAGTTTGGGAAAAATTTTAGGAGTTAAGAGGAAGGTCTCTGTTCTATAACCAGAGTGTCTGAGATTTCTGCATCCTTTGCCACCCCCGCCCCTCCTGTATGGTCAAGCTGAGGCTTTGTGATGTCAGACCACACCATGACAACCACTGATTTTGGGCAGCCAGGGTTGAAGTGAGTGGCTCCTCAATAACCTAAAAAGTATATATAGAGACCAGGACCTTTTGAGTAGTGTCTGTTGCCTCAAGATAGCGAAACTTAATAAGACGATAGTCTAGACTAGTAGAGAAAAGGAATAAGACTCCAAACACAAGGATGGATGAAGAAACTGTAAGTCCAAACGTCAATTTATGTTTGTATTGGGGGGGCTGGTATGGATGGTCCTGGTGGCATTCATGAGGAACAGGGTGTTGTGTTAGTGCTGGAAGCGTATAATAAAGAAAATGATTTCCTTTTTACATGGCAGACAATTGAATATTGTTAAACTATTGACAGGATGGTCAGCTCAAGATCTGAAGTTTTGTGACGCAAATGGTCTAGTTTTTCCTTTAACAACTTGGTCTAGAACAGCATTGCTGAGTATTGGAGATACTAGAGAAGTGATGTTTCACTCTATTTCACTGATGATTCACTTCATGTTACATTTGCCCCATACATAAGAAAGATATTAGTAATAAGGGAAAGTGGGCATGGTGTACATGGTAGTTATCTTCACAATTTTTCTGTATATCTCGAACTATTGTAAAATAAAACATCCATTAAAACAACACTCAAATTCCTACGAAACCTTAATATCTGAACTTAGTGGAATGGACCACTGAAATGAGGGGGGATTATGGCAATTGTCTTAGAGGAAACACCACCTCCGTGCCATATCCCGGACCATAATAGAACTAGAGGAAATGAAAGAGAGAGGGAGGTCAGTTTGGGAACATGTTTAGGAGTTAAGAGGAAGGTCTCTGTTCTATAAGCAGAGTGTCTGAGATTTGTGCATCCGTTTCAACCCCCGCCCCTCCTGGATGGTTAACTGAGTCTTTGTGATGTGAAGCCACACCATGGCAACCACTGATTTTGGGCTACCTAAGCTGAAGTGAGTGGCTCCTCATTAACCTAAAGAGTATATATATTCCAGTTGATTTTTTGGAGACTTCATTCTAGATCTCTGAAGCACGCCGTTGTTATTTTAATGGGAAGTGCGTTGAATTTATACATTGCTTTGGGTAGTATGGACATTTTAATGATGTTGGTTCTAGCAATCCATGAACCAGTATGTTCTTCTATCTGTTTATGTCTTCCTCTATATCTTTTTTTAACGTCCTGTATTTTTCTGAGTAGAGGTCTTTTACCTCTTTAGTTAAGTTTATTCCTACGTAGCTTAATTTTTTTGGTGCAATGGTAAACCGCATTTTATTTATAATCTCTCTTTCTGAAAGTTCACTATTGGTGTATAGAAATGCCTCAGATTTCTTCGGGTTAATTTTGTGTCCTGCTACATTGCCAAATAAATGTATTAAGTCTAGTAGCTTTTTGATGGAGTCTCTAGGGTTTTGTATATGTAATATCATGTCATCTGCAAATATGGACAGTTTTACTTCCTCTTTTCCAATTTGGGTGCCTTTTATTTCTTCTTCCTGCATAATTGCAATGGCTAACACTTCCAATACTATGTTGAACAGGAGTGGTGAGAGGGGGCATACCTGTCTTGTTCCTGTTCTTAGGGGAAATGGTGTTAGTTTTTGTCCATTGAGTATGATGTTGGCTGTGGGCCTGTCATATATGGCTTTTATTATGTTGATTTATGATCCTTCTACTACCGCCCTACTGAGAGTTTTTATCAAAAATGGGTGTTGAATTTTGTCATATGCTTTTTCTACATCAATTGATACGACCATGTGGTGTTTTTCTTTCAGTTTATTTATGTGATGTATCACGTTTATTGATTTGCGGATGTTGTACCATCCTTGCATCCTTGGGTTAAATCCTACTTGGTCATGGTGTAAGATCTTTCAGATGTACTGCTGGATCCGATTTGCTACGATTTTGTTGAGGATTTTGGCATCTATGTTCATGAGGGATATAGGCCCGTAATTCTCTTTCATTGTGTTGTTTTTACCTGGTTTTGGTATTTGGGTGATGCTGGCTTCATAGAATGAGCTTGGAAGTGTTCCTTCCTCTTGAATTTTTTGTATTAGTCTGAGGAGGAAAGGTTTTAGTTCTTCCTTGAATGTTTGGTAAAACTCCCCTTGTGAAGCCATCTGGTCCTGGGCTCTTGTTTGTTGGAAGCTTTTTGGTGACTGCTTCAATTTCTTCCATAGTTATTGGCTTGTTGAGATTTTTAGATTCTTCCTGATTGAGTTTTGGAATGTTGTATTTTTCTAGGAATTTGTCCATTTCCTCCAGGTTGTCTAGTTTTTGGAGTAGAGCTGTCCATAGTATTTTTTTAACAATCATTTGTATTTCTGTGGTGTCTGTTGTTATTTTGCCTCTATCGTTTCTGATTTTGTTTATTTGGGTCCTCTCTCTTTGCTTCTTGGTGAGTCTGGCTAGAGGTTTGTCAATCTTGTTTATCCTTTCAAAGAACCAACTCTTGGTTTCATTGATTTTCTGTATTGTTTTTTTGGTCTCTATGTCATTTATTTCTGCTCTAATCTTTATTATCTCCTTCCTTCTGCTCACTCTGGGTTTACTTCTTGCTCTCTTTCTAATTCTTTGAGTTGTAGATTTAGGTGATTTCTGCCATTTTTTTTGTTTGTTTGTTTTTTGAGATCGGCCTCTAGAGCTCTAAACTTCCCTCTCAGGACTGCTTTAATTGTGTCCCATAGGTTTTGGATTGTTGTGTTTTCATTGTCATTAGTTTCCACGACTTTTTTAATTTCTTCTTTGATCTCATTGGTAACCCAATCAATATTTCATAGCATGCTCTTCAGCTTGAGGTGTTTGAGTATTTTTTGTTGTTTTTATTGTAGTTTATTTCTAATATTATGCCATCGTGGGATGCGAAGATGCTTTTTACGATTTCAATCTTCATGAATTTGGGGATACTTTGCTTGTGACCCAATATATGGTCTATTTTTGAATATGTCTTATTAGCACCTGAGTAGAATGTATATTCCCTGTCTATGGGGTGAAGTGTTCTGAAGATGTCTATTAAGTCCATCTGATCTAGTGAGTCATTTAGGATTGTTGTATTTTTGCTGATTGTTTGTCTAGAGTAATTATCCAGTGCTTTCAGTGATGTATTAAAGTCCCCTACTATGGTTGTATTGTTGTCGATCTCTCCTTTGATATCTTCCAGGAGATATTTTTATGAATTTGGATGCTCCTGTATTGGGTGCATATATGTTTATCAGGGTTATATCTTCTTCTTGTATTGATCCCTTTAGTATTATGAAGTGGCCTTCCTTATCTCTTGTTATGGCCTTCACTTTGAGGTCTATTTTGTCCGATATAAGTATTGCTACCCCAGCTTTCTTTTCCTTTCCATTTGCCTGAAAGATATTTTTCCATCCCTTCACTTTCAGTCGGTGTGAGTCCCTTCTAATGAGGTTGGTTTCTTGTAGACAGCAGATGTATGGGTCATTTTTTTTTATCCATTCAGCCATTCGACGTCTTTTGGTTGGAGCATTTAGTCCGTTTACATTTAAAGTTATTATTGAAAGGTACTTGTTTGTAGCCATTTCTTTTTTGTGTGTGACTGTTTTCTTTCTGAGCTTTTTATTTCTTCTTTTTATACTAGTCCCTTTAGCATTCCTTGCATTGGTGGTTTGGTGGTGATAAACTCCCTTAGCCTTTTTTTGTCTGTGAAGCTTCTTATTTCCCCTTCAAGTTTGAATGATAGCCTTGCAGGATAGAGTATTCTTGGATTCAGTCCTTCGCTTTGCATCACTTTGTAAATTTCTGTCTATTCTTTTCTTTCCTGATGTGTTTCTGTTGAGAAATCATTTGATAAACTATTGGGAGGTCCCTTGTATGTCACTTTCTGTCTCTCTCTTGCAGCCTGTAAGATCCTCTCTTTGTCCTGAACATTTGCCATGGTAATTATGATGTGTCTTGGTGTGGGTCTTTTCGGGTTCACCTTGTTTGGGACTCTCTGGGCTTGTGTGACTTTTTTCTTCCCCACATCAGGGAAGTTTTCTGATATTATTTCTTCGAATAGGTTTTCTAATCTTTGTTCCTCTATCTGTTGTTCTAACACCCCTATTATTCGTATGTTGTTTCATTTCATGTTGTCCCAAAGCTCCCTTACGCCCTCCTCCTGTCTTTTATTTTTATTTCTCCAATTGCACTACATTTTGAGTTTGGTTTTCTTCCTTGTCTTGTAACTCAATTACTGGGTCCTCTGCTTCTCCTAGTCTACTGTTGATACTTTCAATGGTTTTTTATTTATTGCAGCTATATCACTCTTCATTTCTTCTTGGGTCTTACTTAAGTTGTTGATTTTTTCATCTGTTTCTTCTAGCTTCTTCCATATGTTATTGATTTTTTCATCTGTTTCTTCTTGCTTCTTGCATAGGTAGTTGACTTTTTCATCTGTTTCTTCTTGCTTCTTGCACAAGTTGTTGATTTTTTCCTCCATCCGGTTTATGCACTCTGGGACCCTTATTCTGAATTCTTTTTCTGTCATGTTGCATGCCTCTGTATTACTTAGCTGCTTTTCTGGAGAGTCCTCTTCTCTTTCCTTTGGGTTTTTCTTTGTCTACCCATGTTTGATCTTACTGACATATCTAGACGTTGAGTCGTTCAGTGGTTGCTCCCTGGGTTGCAGTTACTCCTTGGTCTTTGGTTGCTCTTCGGGCGGTTGCAGTAGCAGCTGCTCTTCAGTTGGCAGCAGCTCCTCTGGTGGGTGCTCTTAACAGCTGTGGTGGCTCTTCTGGCAGGTGGTGGGAAGTTTCACTGATGGGGATTGATCTAAGGAGGGAGTAGTCATCTGAGAAGGGAGTAATGTAGATTACTTTATTTTGGGCGACAGACAAGCCATTCCATACTGAGCCACACACTTAGACAAGGAGAAGCCTGAATGGGGATTTTATCTAAACACTTTCTCATACTGGCAAGGAAAAAAGAAGCTGATGATTAATTTAGGTTTCGATAGGGGGGGTGGGATGGATGGTGGTGGTCACAGTCATGAGAAACAGGGTGTTGTGTCAGTGCTGGCAGTATATAATAATGAATTTGGTTTCCGTTTTACATGGTAGACTATTGACTATTAAACTATTGAAAGGATAATCAGCTCAAGATCTGAAGTATTATGCTGGAACTGGTCCAGTTTTTCCTTTAACAACTTGGTCTAGAACAACAGTGCTGGATATTGGAGATACTAGAGAAGTGAATTTTCACTCTGTTTCACTGTTGATTCACTTCTTGTTACATTTGCCCCATACATAAGTACGATATTAGTAATAAGGGAAATTAGGTATGGTGTTAATGGTTATTATCTTCACAATTTTACTGTAAATCTGGAACTATTCTAAAATAAAACATTCATTAAAACAACACTCAAGCATGGTACAATATCTGCATATCAATAAACGTGATACATCACAGAAACAAATTGAATGAAAAAAACCACATGGTCATATCAATTGATGCAGAAAAAGCATTTGACAAAATTCAACACCCATTTTTGATAACAACTCTCAGTAAGGTGGGAGTAGAAGGATCATACCTCAACATAATAAAAGCCATATATGACAGGCTCACAGCCAGCATCATACTCATTGGACAAAAACTAACAACATTTCCCCTAAGAACAGGAAAAGACAGGGATGTCACTCTCACCACTGCTGTTCAACATAGTACTGGAAGTATTAGCTATCGCAATTAGGCAAGAAGAAGAAAAAAAAGGCATCCAAAATGGAAAAGAGGAAGTAAAACTGTCCTTATTTGCAGACGACATGATATTATACATACAAAACCCTAGAGACATCATCAAAAAGCTACTAGACTTAATACATTTATTTGGCAATGTAGCAGGATACAAAATTAACCCCAGGAAATCTGAGGCATTTCTATACACCAATAGTGAACTTTCAGAAAGAGAGATTATACAAACAATCCCATTTACCGTCGCACCAAAAAAATTAAGCTACCTAGGAATAAACTTAACTAAAGCGGTAAATGACCTCTACTCAGAAAACTACAGGACATTGAAAAAAGATTTAGAGGAAGACATAAACAGATGGAAGAACATACCATGTTCATGGATTGGTAGAATCAACATCATTAAATTGTCCATACTACCCAAAGCAATCTATAAATTCAACGCACTTCCCATTAAAATACCAACGGCATACTTCATAGTTCTAAACCGAACTCTCCAAAAATTCATCTGGAATAAAAAAATGACCCTGAATAGCTGCAGCGATCCAGAAAAAGAACATAGTAGGTGGGATCTCAATACCAGATATCAAGATGTATTATAAAGCCACTGTTCTCAAAACTGCCTGGTACTGGCACAAGAACAGGCATATAGATCAATGAAATAGAATAGAGAGCCCAAGAATCGGCCTGAACCAATATGCTCAATTAATATTTGACAAAGGAGGCAAGAACATTCAATGGAGCCAAGATAGTCTCTTCAATAAATGGTGTTTGGAAAATTGGACATATATATGCAAGAAAATGAAACAAGACCACCAACTTACACCATACACAAAAATAAACTCAAAATGGATAAAGGACTTAAATGTACAACAGGAAACCATAAAAATTCTAGAAGAATCTAAAGGCAACAAAATCTCAGACATATGCCGAAATAATTTCATCACTGATACAACTCCTAGGACACTTGAAACTACAGAGAAAATGAACAAATGGGACTACATCGAAATAAAAAGCTTCTGCACAGCAAAAGAAACCATCAACAAATCAATGAGAAAACCCACTGTGTGGGAAAACATATTTGCCAATGTCATATCTGATAAGGGCCTAATCTCCAAAATTTATAGGGAACTCATAGAAGTTAACAAAAGGAAGTTTCACATTCCAATCAAAAAATGGGCAAAGGACCTAGATAGACACCTCTCAAAAGAGGATATTCAGAAAGCCAAGACCGTATATGAAAACATGCTCAGAGTCCCTAATCATCTGAGAGATGCAAATCAAATCAACAATGAGGTACCATCTCACACCTGTCAGACTGGCTATCATCAACAAATCAACAAACGACAAGTGCTGGAGAGGATCTGGAGAAAAAGGAACACTTGTGCACTGCTGGTGGGAATGCAGACTGGTGCAGCCACTATGGAAGACAGTATGGAGTTTCCTCAAAAAACTGAAAATGGAACTCCCATTTGACCCTGTGATCCCACTTCTAGGAATATATCCCAAGAAACCAGAAACACAAATCAGAAAGGATACATGCACCCCTATGGTCATAGCAGCACAATTCACCATATCTAAGATCTGGAAACAGCCTAAGTGCCCATCAGTAGATGAATGGATTAGAAAACAGTGGTACATCTACACGATGGAATACTATGCTGCTGTAAAAAGGAAGGAGCTCTTACCGTTTACAGTGGCATGGATGGAACTGGAGAGCGTTGTGCTAGGTGAAATAGGCCAGTCAATGAGGGAAAGGTACCACATGATCTCACTCATTCATGGATAATTGAGAGCATTATAAACTTTTGAACAATAATAGATACAGAGGCAGAGCTGCCTCAAACAGATTGTCAAACTGCAGCGGGAAGGCCTGGGAGGTTGGGGGGCAGGAGGGAGGGGGGTAAAAGATCAACCTAAGGACTTGTATGCATGCATATAAGCATAATCAATGGACATAAGACACTGGGGGATAGGGGAGGCTAGGGTACTGTCAAGGGCGAGGGGGAAAGAAAGGACACATATGTAATACCCTTTGAAATACTTTAAGCAATAAAAAAAAAGTGATTTCAGAAATTAAAAAAAATAAAATGAAAAAAATAAATCTAGAAAAATTTTTTTCATTTATAATGCTAACAGTGAGACACCCAGGAAAACACACATTGTGTCAAAATAAGCCAAAAGAAAATCATTTGGCAAATATAAAAAGTACCCTAAGTCAAAATTTCTTGATTAACCTAAGGTCGAGAATATGTTTGTATATTTTCAGAAAACAACTTCAAGACCACGTGGATTGCTGCAACAGAGAGGAATTCTCAAGAATGCTCCAGTTATGAAGACAAGAGTAGAGACAGTTCAGAGATGGAGACGCTGAAGACGCTTTTCCATGCTAGCAGTCAGCAGCTGTGTGTCGCTGAAGATTGCCCAGGACCAAACCAGAGAGGGTCGGACCTGCATTGCCACCATTTTTCCACAATCCAGAAATGAAATATCATTGTTGACATGTACACATAAGGAACTGTAGGACATTGAAATTGGAACTTAAAACAATTTTTGTCCTTGAAATGTTATGCTTAAGTTTGAAAATGTTTTGGGTTACGGATTGGCATTGTTATCGTTTTAATAGCCAGAGTTTTGTTCTTGATGTTTAAGTTTTATTTTCATTATAGTAGCTTAATTAATAAAACAAAAAAGGGTGAGATGTGGGAAACTGACATAGGGTTAAGCCTCGGACTGACCTGCTGGCAAAGTCACAAACAAGTCCTAGCTTAGAGGGCACAGTCCTCTTAGCATAATTAGGCTTGACCTTATGACACTCCCTAGATGTTATCTGGGAATCTAATGGGCTGAGGAAGTGCAGGAAGTATAACCATGGTGTAAACAAGTGAAACTCACAAGGAAAGTGAAACATTGGTAACCACTACCTTGTTTACCACTCACTATAAAAAGCTTCGTGCTGACAACCCCCACCGCTCTCAACGTGGACGGCGTTGCGGCCTGGGTCCATTACACTCCCATCCAGTCATCGGACCCATCCATGACCCGGAAAGACTTCATCACCAAATGGGGCATCGATTGAGATCAACATTACCCGCTCAAGCTCAAGCTGCAGCGTGCTCGACCTGCCTGATTCTGGTAACATTGCTCGAGATCACTCCTGTCACCAGGAGCCCCCACAATACTGTGTAATAGACTTAGATGATGCCTGCTTCTCCATGGACATGGCTCCAATGAGACAAGGACAATTTATAGGATCACATGTTTAGTAGCAGAAGATTGGGCTGCCTGAAGCGGCCATGATGCCAATATTATGTTTCATTGTATTGATATGTTATATTGACCTTTGATTCTTTTGCAGCTTTGAATGTGTGTTGGCTGTCCTGGAAGGGGACGGTGTGGGGTGACCCCCAAAAGTAAAGGGTATCTAGCTGCCAAGAGGGCAGGTGGCCAACTGGGCAGGGAAGGGTGCCCATCAGGTTCTGGTCACTGTTGAGAGACAGTTGACAGTTGGCAGCATGTATACCGCTTGCAGGCCTGTGTGACCATGCCCATGTCAGGGGTAGTAAGCTGGAAAAGGTCTGTTTAGAATAGAAGGTCTAACGCAGGGTGTTGCATTGAAAGAAAGTTTAATGCCAACAATTACTGTTTTGTTATAACTCTGAAAAATCCATGAAAAGGAATTGGCAAGGAAAGTCAGAAAATCTTAGAGTAGATCAGTATGTTTTTCTCCTTATGTAATTCCTCCGAAATCAGGCAATGCTAAATAAGTCATGTCAATACATTTCTTTGCATATATTTAATAAGACCAGATCCTGATAATGGTTTTATTAACAGAAAACTTCGACTGGAATATCATGTTTTAAATAGCCCTGTCTGAGCTCTAAAGACTTGAAGCCAGTAAGAATGCCACGAAGAAAGCCTGGTATCCTGGTCGGGAGCCCTGAGGATGGCTGGTGCTGGAATGTCAGGCCGATGCCCTACCATAACTGGCGGTTGGTAAGAGTAGAAGTGGAGCAGCAAATATGCCTCTGCATCCCTGCGCAAACCCCGTACGCTCTGGGCCACAACGAGTGGGAGGGCTACTGATATGAGCCTTAAAGCCTGGAGCATAGGCTCAGGTGGAGTTGCTACAGGTGAGGGATTCACCTAACTCCGCAGATACTGTAAGCAGGCCTGATGGAAGCTGGATGGCTTAGCTTCCTGGCCTATGGAGCACATTAAAATTCAACCATGAGACTGCAGCAACGTAGTCATTTACCATTCTTGTTGTGTTTATGCAAACATCAGGAGAGTAGGTAAATTAACCTTGATCTGGCTTTTTGATAACCATGGAGGAATTTTAAGAAGAAAAATTCTATTACAATAGAGGCTGTTAAAGCTAAAATGGTTTCTTTCCCTTCCACCGAACCATTTGTTAAGCATATAGGGATAGTTCAGTTGATAGTACTGTGTGCCCAGTACGGGCCTCTAGCAACGGTGGAATAGTAATGCAGTCCGTCTCATGATTGAGCAGGAAGTTCCATGAAACTGGGGGAATGAAAAGGAGAAGGATATGTCCTCCATCTTCCCCGTATCCTCAATGTTGGGGCAGCCGCCATGTGCTCAGGATAGTACCAGGTTCCTGTATCAAAGGACACTGCTGGCCAAACCCAGAACCTTTTTAACCTACCCAATGACAATCAGGGGACTTGCGCGCCTTGGTGATGACCACATCCTGTGTAATAAGACCCGACTTGCACCTAGCCAATCGGCAGGGCCCACAATCATTTCCCTTCCGCTAACTCCACCCCCCTATTAAAACCCCATTTTTTCCCACAGGCGTTCTCTCTCTTCTCCTCTTTGTGAGGATAGGAGCCAGACATGGGTCTGTGATAATAAAGGAC
Source organism: Myotis nattereri (assembly GCF_964212035.1). Taxonomy (NCBI): domain Eukaryota; kingdom Metazoa; phylum Chordata; class Mammalia; order Chiroptera; family Vespertilionidae; genus Myotis; species Myotis nattereri. The sequence goes on along the minus strand of NW_027669577.1, from coordinate 24,728 downwards.
TCTTTGCTTTTGCATTGGACACGGCTGGCTCCCTGGTGAGGTCTGTTGGGGATTTAAAATCTGGGCATAACAATAACCAAGATAGTGGCGATGGAAAATTTGGACTTTAAGCTGAATGAAGACAAGAGAGAGAAAGATAGAACGAATCAGATAATTGTATTTTACTACAGGAAGGGTAAAACCTCCAGTAAGCAAGCCAACAAATGCAGAAGAAGAAGTGGTGGAGTGTTCATCTACCACAGGTGATACACAGGTTCTCTGAGGGGAATACACGTTATAATGTGAATCCCTCTATAAACAATGCTTCAGAAAAGGGCATTATGAGAAGATGAAAATATTAATGGTCTCCTTGAATAAATACCAGCAATGGTATAAAGGAAATATGTATTTTTGTGTGTTTTCCAATGATGGGGAGGGATGTAAAGAAGGGGCACGCCTGTGAGAAGGGAGTAATGTAGAATTCTTTAATTGGGGCATCAGACAAGCCAGTCCATAATGAGCCAGAAACCTTGAATAAGGACAAGAAGAAGACTGAATGGGGATTTTTTTCCTCAACATTTTCTAATACTGACAAGGAAGAAAAGAACTTGATATTTAAGTTAGGTTTGGATTGGGGGGGGGTGGTTGTTGGTGGTGGTCGCTGTCATGAGAAACAAGGTGTTGTGTTTCTGCTGGCAGTGTAAAGTAATTAATTTGATTTCATTTTTACATGGTAGACTATTGAATATTGTTAAGCTATTGACAAGATTGTCAGCTCAAGATGTGAAGTTTATGGCACAACTGGTACAGTTTTTATTTAACAACTTGCTATAGAACAGCATTGGTGGACATTGTTGATATTAGAGAAGTGAGGTTTCACTCTGTTTCACTGATGATTCACTTCATGTTACATTTGCACCACACATAAGTAAGATATTAGTAATAAGGGAAATTGGGTACAGTGTACATGAGTATTATCTTCCCAATTTTTCTGTAAATCTGGAACTATTCTAAAATAAAGCTTTTATTAAAACAACACAAAAAAAATAGGAAATGGGAATATCCAAACATAGTGGAATGGAAAACTAAAATGACTGTGGAGTTTAGGAAGTGGATTAGAGGAAACACCACCTCCCTGCCATATGCTGGAATTATAGTGGAACTAAAGGAAGAGGGGGAGAGAGAGAGAGAGAGAGAGAGAGAGAGAGAGAGAGAGAGAGAGAGAGAGAATGAGAGAGAGAGATAATTGAGAGAGAGGTCAGTTTGGGAATAATTTTAGGAGTTAAGAGGAAGCTGTCTGTTCTATAACCAGAGTTTCTGAGATTTCTGTATCCTCTGCCACCCCTGTAACACTTGGATGGTCAAGCTGAGGCTTTGTGATTTCAAGCCACACCATGGCCAAACTGATTTTTGGAAAAGAGACCTGAAGTGAGTGGCTCCTCATTAACCGAAAGATAATAAATAGAGGCCAGGACCCTTTCAGTAGTGTCTGTTGCCTCAAGATAGCGAAACTTAATAATCTGATAGTGTAGAATAGTAGAGATAAGGAATAAGACTCCAAACACAAGGATGGAAGAAGAAACTGCAAGGCCAAAATTGAATTTATGTTTGTATTGGTGTCAGGATGGCTGGATGGTGGTGTTCGCAGTCATGAGGAACAGTTTGTTATGTTAGTGCTGCCAGTTTATAGTAAAGAATTTCATTTCCTTTTTACATGGCAGACTATTGAATATTGTTAAACTATTGAAAGGATGATAAGCTTAAGACATGAAGGTTTATGCCACAACTGCTCCAGTATTTCCTTTAACAACTTGATCTAGAAAAACATTGCTGGATATTGGAGATACCAGAGAAGTAAGGTTTCACTATGTTTCACTGATGTTTCACTTCATGTTAAATTAGCTCAATACATAAGTAAGTCATTAGTAATAAGGGAAATTGGGTATGGTGTACATGGTTTTTACCTTCACAAATTTTCAGTAAATCTGGAACTATTCTGAAATAAAACCTCCATTAAAACAACTCTCAAAATCCTAGGAAATGGTAGCAATTGAACATAGTGGAATGTACCACTGAAATGACGGGGTAGTATGGGAATTGTCTTAGAGGAAACACCAACTCCCTGCCATATGCTGGACTATAATGGAACTAGAGGAAATGAGAGAGAGAGCGAGGACAGTTTGGGAAAAATTTTAGGAGTTAAGAGGTAGGTCTCTCTTCTCTAAGCAGAGTGTCTGAGATTTCTGCATCCTTTGCCACCCCCGCCCCTCCTGGATGGTCAAGCTGAGGCTTTGTGATGTCAAACCACACCATGGCAACCACTGATATTGGGCAGCCAGGGCTGAAGTGAGTGGCTCCTCAATAACATATAAAGTATATATAGAGGCCAGGACCCTTTGGGTAATGTCTGTTGCCTCAAGATAGGGAAACTTAATAAGACGATAGTCTAGACTAGTAGAGATAAGGAATAAGACTCCAAACACAATGATGGATGAAGAAACTGTAAGTCCAAATTCAATTTATGTTTGTATTTGGCGGGGGTGGGGGTGGTATCGATTGTCGTGGTGGCAATCATGAGGAACAGGGTGCTGTGTTAGTGCTGGATGTATAATAAAGAATTTGATTTCCTTTTCACATGGCAGACTATTGAATATTGTTAAACTATTGACAGTATGGTCAGCTCAAGATGTGAATTCATGCCACAAGTGATTGAGTTTTTCCTTTAACATCATGGTGTAGAACAGCATTGTTGTATATTGGAGATACTAGAGAAGTGAGGTTTGACTCTGTTTCACTGTTGAGGAGGCATCTAAGTAGGGGGCAGGCATTTGACAAGGGAGTAATGTAGATTTCTCTATTTGTGTCACCAACAAGCCATTCCATACTGAGTCAGACACTGAGCATAAGGACAAGGATAAGTCTGAATGGGGATTTTATTACCAACACTTTCTCATACTGACTAGGAAAAAAGAAGCTGATGTTGACTTTAGGTTTGCGTTGGTGCGGGGGGATGGATGGTGGTGGTCACAGTCATGAGGAACAGGAGGCATTGTCAGTGCTGGCAGTGTATAATAATGAATTTGATTTCCTTTTTACATGGTAGACTACTGAATAGTGTTAAACTATTGAAAGGATGGTCAGTTCAAGATGTGAAGTTTTATGCCACAACTGGTCTAGTTTTTCCTTTAACAACTTGGTCTAGAACAGCATTGCTGGGTATTGGAGATACTAGAGAAGTAAAGTTTCACTCTGTTTCACTGTTGATTCACTCCTTCTTACATTTTCCCCATACATAAGTACAATATTAGTAATAAGGGAAATTGGGTGTGGTGTTCATGGTTATTATCTTCACAATTTTTCTGTAAATCTGGAACTATTCTAAAATAAAACAGGCATTAAAACAACACTCAAGTTCCTAGGAATGGTAGCAACTGAACATAGTGGATTGGATCACTGAAATGACTGGGGAGTATGACAATTGTCTTTGAGGAAACACCACCTGCTGCCATACGCTGGACTATAATAGAATTAGAGGAAATCAGAGAGACAGAGGTCATTTTGGTCAAAATCTTAGGATTTAAGAGGAAGGTCTCTGTTCTATAACCAGAGTGTCTGAGAGTTCTGCATCCTCTGCCTCGCCCACCCATCCTGGATGGTCTAGATGTGGCTTTGTCATGTCAAGACACACCATGACAACCACTGAATTTGGTCAACCAGAGCCGAAGTGAGTGGCTCCTCATTAACCTAAAGAGTATATATAGAGGCCAGGACACTTTGAGCAGTGTCTGTTGCCTCAAGAGAGCGAAACTTACTAAGAAGATATTGTTCACTAGTGAAGATAAGGAATAAGACTCCAAACACAAGGATGGATGAAGAAACTGCTAGTCCAAACGTGAATTTATGTATGAATTTGGCGGGGCGTGGGATGGATGGTGGTGGTCGCAGTCATGAGGAGAAGGGTGTTGTGATGGGGAGGGATCTAAGGAGGGGGAAGTCATCTGAGAAGGGAGTAATGTAGATTTCTCTATTTGAGGCACCGTACAAGCCATTCCATACTGAGCCACACACAAGGAGAAGTCTGAATTGCGATTTTTTCTCAACACTTTCTCATACTGGCAAGGAAAAAAGAAGCTGATGATTAATTTAGGTTTCGATATGGGGGGGGGTGGGATGGATGGTGGTGGTCGCAGTGATGAGGAATAGGGTGTTGTGTCAGTGCTGGCAGTATATAATAATGAATTTGGTTACCTTTTTACACAGTAGACTATTGAATATTGTTAACCTATAGAAAGGATGGAAATCTAGAACTATTCTAAAATAAAACATCCATTAAAACAACACTCAAGAATGGTAAAATATCCGCAAATCAATAAACGTGATACATCACATAAACAAATTGAAAGAAAAAAACCACATGGTCATATCAATTGATGCAGAAAAAGCATTTGACAAAATTCAACACCCATTTTTGATAAAAACTCTCAGTAAGGTGGGAGTAGAAGGATCATACCTCAACATAATAAAAGCCATATATGACAGGCCCACAGCCAGCATCATACTCATTGGACAAAACTAACAACATTTCCCCTAAGAACAGGAACAAGACAGGGATGTCCCCTCTCAACACTGCTGTTCAACATAGTACTGGAAGTATTAGCCATCACAATTAGGCATGAAGATGAAATAAAAGGCATCCAAATTGGAAAAGATGAAGTAAATCTGTCCTTATTTGCAGACGACATGATATTATACATACAAAACCCTAGAGACTCCATCAAAAAGCTACTAGACTTAATACATGAATTTGGCAATGTAGAGGCATACAAAATTAACCCTAACAAATCTGAGGCATTTCTATACACCAATAGTGAACTTTCAGAAAGAGAGATTATAAAAACAATCCCATTTACCATCGCACCAAAGAAATTAAGCTACCTAGGAATAAACTTAACTAAAGAGGTAAAAGACCTCTACTCAGAAAACTACAGGACGTTGAAAAAAGATATAGAGGCAGACATAAACAGATGGAAGAACATACCATGTTCATGGATCTGTTGAATCAACATCATTAAAATGTCCATACTACCCAAAGCAATCTATAAATTCAACGCACTTCCCATCAAAATACCAACGGCATACTTCACAGATCTAGACCGAACTCTCCAAAAATTCATCTGGAATAAAAAAATGACCCTGAATAGCTGCAGCGATCCTGAAAAAGGCCAAAGTAGGTGGGATCACAATACCAGATATCAAGATGAATTTCAAAGCCACTGTTCTCAAAACTGCCTGGTACTGGCACAAGAACAGGCATATAGATCAATGGAATAGAATAGAGAGCCCAGAAATTGGCCTGAACCAATATGCTCAGTTAATATTTGACAAAGGAGGCAAGAACATACAATGGAGCCCAGATAGTCTTTTCAATAAATGGTGTTTGGAAAATTGGACATATATATGCAAGAAAATGAAAATTGACCACCAACTTACACCATACACAAAAATAAATTCAAAATGGATAAAGGACTTAAATGTAACACAGAAAACCATAATAATTCTAGAAGAATCTAAAGGTAACAAAATCTCAGACATATGCCGAAATAATTTCTTCACTGATGCAACTCCTAGGACACTTGAAACTAAAGAGAAAATGAACAAATGGGACCACATCAAAATAAAAAGCTTCTGCACAGCAAAAGAAACCATCAACAAAACAATGAGAAAACCCACTGTGTGGGAAAACATATTTGCCAATGTTATATTTGATAAGGGCCTAATCTCCAAAATTTATAGGGAACTCATACAACTTAACAAAAGGAAGTTAAACAATCCAATCAAAAAATGGGCAAAGGACCCAGATAGACACCTCTCAAAAGAGGATATTCAGAAAGCCAAGAGACATATGAAAACATGCTGAAAGTCACTAATCATCTGAGAGATCAAATCCAAACAACAATGAGGTACAATCTCACACCTGTCAGACTGGCTATCATCAACAAATCAGCAACGACAAGTGCTGGAGAGGATGTGGAGAAAAAGGAACACTTGTGCACTGCTGGTGGGAATGCAGACAGGTGCAACCACTATGGAAGACAGTATGGAGTTTCCTCAAAAAACTGAAAATGGAACTCCCATTTGACCCTGTGATCCCACTTCTAGGAATATATCCCAAGAAACCAGAAACACAAATCAGAAAGGATACATGCACCCCTATGGTCATAGCAGCACAATTCACCATATCTAAGATCTGGAAACAGCCTAAGTGCCCATCAGTAGATGAATGGATTAGAAAACTGTGGTACATCTACACGATGAAATACTATGCTGCTGTAAAAAGGAAGGAGCTCTTACCGTTTACAATGGCATGGATGGAACTGGAGAGCGTTGTGCTAGGTGAATTAGGCCAGTCAATGAGGGAAAGGTACCACATGATCTCACTCATTCGTGGATAATAGAGACCATTATAAACTTTTGAACAATAATAGATACAGAGGCAGAGCTGCCTCAAACAGATAGTCAAACTGCAGCGCGAAGGCCGGGGAGGGTTGGGGGTAGGAGGGAGGGGGGTAAAAGTTTAATCTAAGGACTTGTATGCATGCATATAAGCATAATCAATGGACATAAGACACTGGGGGATAGGGGAGGCTAGGGTACTGTCAAGGGAGAGGGGGAAAAAAAGGACACATACGTAATACCCTTTGAAATACTTTAAGCAATAAAAAAGTGATTTCAGAAATTAAAAAAAAAATAAAATGAAAAAAATAAATCCAGAAAATTTTTTTTCATTTATAATGCTAACAGTGAGACACCCAGGAAAACACACATGGTGTCAAAATAAGCCAAAGGAAAATCATTTGGGCAAATATAAAAAGTACCATAAGTAAAAATTTCTGTATTAACCTAAGGTCGAGAATATGTTTGTATATTTTCAGAAAACAACTTCAAGACCACGTGGATTGCTGCAACAGAGAGGAATTCTCAGGAATGCTCCAGTCATGAAGACAAGAGGAGAGACAGTTCAGAGATGGAGACGCTGAAGATGCTTTTCCATGCTAGCAGTCAGCAGCTGTGTGTCGCTGCAGATTGCCCAGGACCAAACCAGAGAGGGTCGGACCTGCATTGCCACCATTTTTCCACAATCCAGAACTGAAATATCATTGTTGACATGTACACATAAGGAACTGTTGGACATTGAAATTGGGACTTAAAACAATTTTTATCCTTGAAATGTTATGCTTAAGTTTGAAAATGTTTTGGGTTACGGATTGGCATTGTTATCGTTTTAATAGCCAGAGTTTTGTTCTTGATGTTTAAGTTTTATTTTCATTATAGGAGCTTAATTAATAAAACAAAAAAGGGTGAGATGTGGGAAACTGACATAGGGTTAAGCCTCGGACTGACCTGCTGGCAAAGTCACAAACAAGTCCTAGCTTAGAGGGCACAGTCCTCTTAGCATAATTAGGCTTGACCTTATGACACTCCCTAGATGTTATCTGGGAATCTAATGGGCTGAGGAAGTGCAGAAAGTATAACCATGGTGTAAACAAGTGAAACTCACAAGGAAAGTGAAACTTTGGTAACCACTGCCTTGTTTACCACTCACTATAAAAAGCGTCGTGCTGACAACCCCCACTGCTCTCAAGGTAGACGGCATCGCGACATGGGTCCATTCCACTCCCGTGAAGTCAGCAGATCCATCCATGACTCGGAAAGACTTAATCACCAAATGGAGCATCGATTGAGATCAACCCTACCCGCTCAAGCTCAAGCTGCAGCGTGCTAGACCTGCCTGATTCTGGTAACATTGCTGGAGATCACTCCTGTCACCAGGAGCCCCCACAATACTGTGTAATAGACGTAGATGATGCCTGCTTTTTCATGGACATGGCTCCAAAGAGACAAGGACAATTTATAGGATCACATGTTTAGTAGCAGAAGATTTGGCTGCCTGAAGCGGCCATGATGCCAATATTATGTTTCATTGTATTGATATGTTATATTGACCTTTGATTCTTTTGCAGGTTTAAATGTGTGTTGGCTGTCCTGGAAAGGGACTGTGTGGGGTGACCCCCAAAGTAAAGGGTCTCTAGCTGCCAAGAGGGCAGGTGGCCAACTGGACAGGGAAGGGTGCCCATCAGGTTCTAGTCACTGTTGAGAGACAGTTGACAGTTGGCAGCATGTATACCGCTTGCAGGCCTGCGTGACCATGCCCATGTCAGGGGTAGTGAGCTGGAAAAGGTCTGTTTAGAATAGAAGGTCTAACGCATGGTGATGCATAGAAAGAAAGTTTAATGCCACCAATTACTGTTTTGTTATAACTCTGAAAAATACATGAAAAGGGATTGGCAAGGATAGTCAGAAAATCTTAGAGTAGATCAGTATGTTTTTCTCCCTATGTAATTCCTCCAAAATCGGGCAATGCTAAATAAGTCATGGCAATACATTTCTTTGCATATATTTAATAAGACCAGATCCTGATAATGGTTTTATTAACAGAAAACTTTGACTGGAATATCATGTTTTAAAGAGCCCTGTCTGAGCTCTAAAGACTTGAAGCCAGTAAGAATGCCACGAAGAAATCCTGATATCCTGGTTGGGAGCCCTGAAGATGGCTGGCGCTGGAATATCAGGTCGATCCCCTATGATAACTGGCGGTTGGTAAGAGTTGAAGGGGAGCAGCAAATATGCCTCTACATCCCTGCGAAACCCCCGCACACTCAGGGCCACAACGAGTGGGAGGGCTACTGATATGAGCCTTAAAGCCTGGAGCATAGGCTCAGGTGGAGTTGCTACAGGTGAGGGATTCACCTAACTCTGCAGATACTGTAGGCAGGCCTGATGGAACCTGGATGGCTTAGCTTCCTGGCCTATGGAGCACATTAAAATTCAACCATGAGACTGCAGCAACGTAGTCATTTACCATTCTTGTTGTGTTTATGCAAACATCAGGAGAGTAGGTAAATTACTCTTGATCTGGATTTTTGATTGCCATAGAGGAATTTTAAGAAGAAAAATTCTATTACAATAGAGGCTGTTAAAGCTAAAATGGTTTCTTTCCCTTCCACCGAACCATTTGTTAAGCATATAGGGATAGTTCCGTTGATAGTTCTGTGTGCCCAGTATGGGCCTCTAGCAATTGTGGAATAGTAATGCAGTCCCTCTCATGATAGAGGAGGAAGTTCCAAGAAACTGGGGGAATGAAAAGGCCAAGGATATGCCCTCCATCTTCCCCGTATCCTCATTGTTGGTGCAGCCGCCATGTGCTCAGGATAGTACCAGCTCCTGTATCCCAGGACACTGCTGGCCATGCCCAGAACCTTTTTAAACTAACAAATGACAATCAGGGGACATGCGTGCCTTAGAGATGACCACATCCTGTGTAATAAGACCCAACTTGCACCTAGCCAATCGGCAGGGTGCACAATCATCTCCCCTCCCCTAACTCCACCCCCCTATTAAAACCCCATTTTTTCCCACAGGCGTTCTCTCTCTTCTCGCCTCTGTGAGGATAGGAGCCAGACATGGGTCTGTGATAATAAAAGACTCTTTGCTTTTGCATTGGACAGGGCTGGCTCCCTGGTGAGGTCTGTTGGGGATTTAAAATCTGGGCATAACAATAACCAAGATAGTGGCGATGGTAAATTTGGACTTTAAGCTGAATGAAGACAAGACGGAGGAAGATAGAATGAATCAGATAATTGTATTTTACTACAGGAAGGGGAAAACCTCCAGTAAGCAAGCCAACAAATGCAGAAGAAGAAGTGGTGGAGTGTTCATCTACCACAGGTGATACGCAGGTTCTCCGAGGGGAATTCACCTAATAATGTGAATCCCTCTATAAACAATTATTCAGAAAAAGGGCATTATGAGAAGATGAAAATATTAATGGTCTCCTTGAATAAATACCAGCAACGGTATAAAGGAGATATGTTTGTATTTTTGTGCGTTTTCAGATGATGGAGAGGGATGTAAGGAGGGGGCAGGCCTGTGAGAAGGGAGTAATGTAGAATTCTTTAATTGGGGCATCAGACAAGCCAGTCCATACTGAGCCAGAAACGTTTAATAAGGACAAGGAGAAGACTGATTGGGGATTTTTTCCTCAACATTTTCTAATACTGACAAGGAAGAAAGGAACCTGATGTTTAAGTTAGGTTTGGATTAGGGAGGGGGGGGATGGATGGTTGAGGTCGCTGTCATGACAAACAAGGTGTTGTGTTTGTGCTGGCAGTGTATAGAAATGAATTTGATTTCCTTTTTACATGGTAGACTATTGAATATTGTTAAACTATTGACAGGATTGTCAGTTCAAGATGTGAAGTTTATGCCACAACTGGTACAGTTTTTCCTTAAACAACTTGGTCTAGAACAGCATTGCTAGATATTGGAGTTACTAGAGAAGTGAGGTTTCACTCTGTTTCACTGGTGATTTACTTCATGTTACATTTCCCCATACCAAAGTGACATATTAGTAATAAAGGAAATTGTGTATGGTGCACATGGGCATTATCTTCACGATTTTTCTGTAAATCTGGAACTATTCTAAAATAAAACATCCATAAAACAACACTCAAAATACTAGGAAATGGTAATATCCGAACATAGTGGAACAGACCACTGAAAGGACAGGGTTGTATGGCAAGAGGCTTAGAGTAGACACTACCTCCCTGCCATATGCTGGACTATAATGGTACTAGAGGAAATGACATAGAGAGAGAGGTCAGTTTGGGAAAATTTTAGGAGGTAAGAGGAAGGTCTCTTTTCTATAACCAGATCGTCTGAGACTTCTGCATCGACTCCCACCCCCCACCACCCCCTTCTTGGATGGTCTAGCTGAGGCTTTGTGATGTCAAGCCACACCATGGCAACCGCTGATTTTGGGCAACAAGAGCTGATGTGATTGGCTCCACATTGACATAGAGAGTATATAATAGGCCTGGACCCTCTGAGTAGTGTCTGTTGCCTCAAGATAGCCAAACTTACTAAGAAGATACTGTAGACTTGGGAGATAAGGAAGAAGACTACAAACACAAGGATGGATGAAGAAACTGCAAGTCCTAAAGTGAATTAGAAGTCAGTGTCTCAACTGGATGATGAAGAAGTGGATAAGGTCAGAATACCTTATTCAAATGCTCCCCCGTCCCCCTTAATTCCTAACTCAAGATTCTGGCCTTGTCCTTTTTGGCCAAATACTCTTCCTTGTTCAATCCATTGTCATTCAATTACAAGCCCATTTCCAAATCATTCTCCAATTTCTTCCCCAAAACCAATGTCTTTCTGTGTTTAACTTGTTTCCAAAGTACATATGTTATGCCCAGATTTCAAGATCTGAGTCCCGTGCAAAAACATAGTCTTTTATTCAAGCCCGGGACTTGTTCCCCCTCCTGCCTCTATTACTGGATGCAAGAGAGAGCCCCGAGTCCCAAGGGAAAAAAGTATTAATAGGGCTTGTGGTCAGGGGGTGGGGGCACACTCTGACCACTGATTTGGCCGATTCTGGTTGTTTTTTTGAGGGCGGGGGGCTAGTGATGCAAGGGTAGGGTGCAGCTAGGGTCTTTTTACACAAACACAGGGGGGTGGCCAGCATACCTTTGGCTTTTGGGTAGTTTCCACCGCTATCCCATTGGCTGAGATAAGGGCAGGCTGAGTAACTGATACATTCTGCGGCTTTTTCTTGGAAGAGGGGATAAGGACACAGCTATCAGTACTGTTCTGTCCTTTCATTCACCCGTTGTCTTGGAACTTCCGGCTCAATCATGAGACGGACTGAACTATCAACTGAACTACTTTTATACACTTCTTGACAAAGTGGACTAGTCTGCTAATAATGCAAGGGCCTTAAGTCAACAACAGCAGGAGGATTACAAGGGGTCTGCTGAGGTCCGCTGTCTTCTTGAGGGTGATCTGCAGCGGGTGTGCCTAGTCAGAGGTCGCCTTCCAGTCAGACTCCCAGCTGTCTGCCTCAGACCTTCCATTCTAAATAGGCCTTTCCCTGATCTCTACAGCCGAGGTTTGTACCACTCCTGACATGGGCATGGTCATTCAGGCCTGCAAGACAGTACACAGGCTGCCAACTGTTAGGTGTTTCTCAATAGATACCAAAACCTGACGGGTATTCTTCTTTGTCCAGTTGGGCATGGGCCCTCTTGCCAGCCAGACACCCTTTACCTTTGCGGTTCATCCACACCGGGTCCCCAGGCTGGAAAGGATGTACAGAGTCTGAGGTGGCACTGGCAGGGCATCTCGAAAAAGCTTATGGGTGGGTTGTCAGTTCTGTAAGAGATCATGTCCAAGTAATGGGTACAGGCATTCTGGAATACCTAGAAACGAATGAGTTACTGTGTTCTTTCTGAGGTCAACAATCCTCTTTGATGTCCAAGGAAAAAGGCAGTTTGTCTGGTGGCTCTTAGAACTTGTGTCTTCTTAGATGTTTCTGGTCCCCTTGGATCTGTCAAGACCGAATAGGCTGCTCCAGAATACACCAGAAAATTAACCAGGGGTTCTATTTACCTACAAATATTTATACCTAGGTAGACATATAAACATCAAATAAACATCCACATATACACCTTTTCAGTGAACAAGTACTTTTACAGTCTTGGGAATTTTGGCAGATAAATGGAACAATGCCCAAGTTCATTGATAGGGGCCTGACAAGCACGAATGTGGGGGCCTTTGGCTGGGGGGTATAGAGTCTCCATCCTTTCTCTCTCGGCACTGCTAAGGACAGGATCATTGGAGAGGTCTCTTCACATAGGCAAGTCTGTGCTGAGCCATCTGGGGCAAAAGTGGTTTCTGCTTCTATTTTGGCTAAAAGGTCTCTGCCCATTAGAGGGACCAGGTCAACTGGTAAATATAGGAATTCATGAACCACCTGATGGCCGTCTCGCTGACATCAGAGGGGGTGGCAGAACAGTCTGCAGCTGTGGTAATGTTCCAGTAACTCATATAACGGTGACTTCCTGTCCTGAGAAGGGAACTACCTTCTGAGTAACTACCGAGTGCTCTGCCGCTGTATCAATCATAAATTTCACAGTCTGGCCCCCGATCTTCATTTTGACCATTGGCTCATGGGGGCCCAGTTGGAAAAAGCCCAGTCTGTCCAAGTCAGAGTCAGCTGCTGCCAGTCCAATGAGGTCTGCCTCAGGCGGCTCTGGGTAATAGTTGCTGGGTGGTTTGGATGGCCTTGCCAGATTCTTCCGGCCTGCTACTGAACTTTACTCTGTCCCTTCTTACACACACAGAACTGGACCCCAGGCAGCGAGGTTTGCGCAATTTTAAAATTCCTTAACATACATTTTAGCATTCACGTTGCAGGGAGGGACCAGGTGGGCACCTCCTGAATAAAAGAACTCATTAAAATAAGGTTAATTTTCTAACTTCATTTGTCCCTGGGTGTGGACAACAAATGACACTAATCAGATTGCCGTAAAGGATTTAACCTTTGTTTAGGGAGGCAAATGTAAAGGATTTACTCCCAAGTGTCATTGTTTTAGAGAAGATAGGATTTCTGCTCAGTTTCCCTATTTTACTAGTCCCAGCTTACTGGTCTATCATGCATTCAATTTTCTTAAAATGTATTCTGGCACAGGAGAAAGTTGGTTTGCTCTACACAGAGTGTTTAACCCTTATATAACTGGCTTGGACATCTACATAGCAAACTGCAGTCTATAAGTTCAATATGCAGCCTCCGGTTTTTCTAACCCAACGAGATTTCAGCCAGTCTCTGAGTCAGACTCGTCCTCTCTTGGAGTATTTCAAAGTCCTGATGGCTTCCAGGACCAGGGAGAGTGCCTTTTTGACAACCCTTGGGCCCTGCGTCTTGCCTTTTTACCAGTTTCCTTCGTGGTAGAGCAGCAACCAGGCCTCTTTCAAGGGAGTGAACTAGAAGGGGATATCAGCCCCACCTGTGAGGCAGCTGCTCCACCTAGGGTCTCCCAGGGGCCCAGCCAGAGCGTCCCCCAGCAAATCACAGAATACGCTGCCCTTTTCCAGTGGTATGGTCTCAAGCAAGGGGTTCACTGAATGTAGCCAGCAGCGAAGCACTCACTGGCTTCTGCCTGCAGCTGCTGGCGCCCACAAGCACTGCCCCATAGCACATGTCTCATTGGTAGTTCCAGCACCTCAGTGTTCTCCAGCTTAGCCTGAACCTTGGTGCCCACCAGCAGCTGCTGCAGCTCCTGTAGGCTATCATTGATCCACGAGCACGCGGCTACTTCTCCACCAGGGGCTTATGGGCCTTGCGGGCAGCTCAGGGATTCAGCCCCCCCCCCTTCTTTTTCCTGGGTCACAGATACTGAGTCGGCCTGAAAAACAGTTCTAAATTACCAGGAGGGATGCGGATTCTAGCTTTGTGCCTCCTCTGCTTTTTAGCAGGAGTTTAGTTGTTGTATTTTTGTTTTGTTTTGTTTTTTTTTTCATTCTTAGAAACCTTAATCCTTTAATTATTACCAAAAGTGAACATTCAGCAATTTTAGTTTAATATTTAAGAACATATTTTAAATGTACTTTAACTCTTAAGATATATCTAGACCTTTTGTGATAAAACTAAGAACAGGTATCGGTCTGATTCAGCATTGGAGGGGTTTAAAGAATAAACCAAGGCAGAGAAAGATTGTGCTTACAGTTATTTTTTTTTAAGCTTGAATTTCATTGATAAGACCTGTTAGGATTACAGCCAGCAGCCTAACTGAAAAAACCCCCGCCCCCATTGTCTCAGCCCAGGCCCATTGCTTTTCCTCACAGAGTCGGCCTGGAAACATAACGGGTGCAAAGTGAGGATTCTTGTAGACAGAAAACCTGGAGACCATCTGAAATCCAGTTACTGATGCTTTCAGAATCCAGATGAGGGAGGAAGGGAAAGACCTGGTTATGTTCTCTATGAGGGTTCTAATAAACAATTGAAAACAGCAAGTTAAACAAAATACAGTCACAGGCATGTTTTCTTTCCGTCCTATGGAGCTGTTCACCAAAGAGATAAGAAAACCATGAATAACAAGTTCTCTGAAATTTGCTACTTTGTTAATTTGCTAAGCAAAAAATTAACGTGAAAAGACATCTCTCTTGCTCTTTTATAAGCAATCTCAGAACTGAGAAATCTTGGAAATACAGCGATTTACAACCCAGGTAAGAGCAACTGATAGACAGAAATTGATATTAACTAAGTGGGCTGATACTTTTGGTAATGGCAAGCAAAAGACTATGAGATCTGCTAGACATTCTTGCAGCCCATCGCGGGTCCAGTCCAAACGTTCAGCCAGATGAATTAACAGAAATGCAAAATAAATCAATGTAGCTTCCACTTCACACAGACTAGTAATGAGCAGCCAAAATAGACAAACACTTGTATTCACACTCTCTCGGTAGACTAGCCCAGACTGGAGCTGAGCAGATAAACAAAGCAATGCCCCACTCCCCAGATGAGCATGGGGGCACTCCTGGCACCCATGTCCCAGAACAGAATTCTCCACCAAACTTTTGGTGAGAACCTACTGGAGGAGTTAAGACCTCTTCCAGTCCCCCCCCCTCGGTGGCAAATTGCCTAGTCCCACACAAACATACAGCTGTTCACTCATCCTTTCTCATTGTGTCGGCATTCATTCCAATTCCACAATCTCTATTGTACCCCTTTAAAATTTTTTTAACAGGTTTACTTTGTCCTGACCACATGATGTTCGGTGACGAGAGACAGACAAGGGAGGGGGTGACCTGTTTTCATAGATCCTTACTCAGATTCCCGCATGAACAAAGTTATGGAGTCACACAAAGGAGAAGAGATGGCAGGACCCCTCCCTCCACACTCACATACTTTAAACAAACATTCATAAGCAAAGGCATTTAGCTACCACAACCCACAATTTTTCCAATTCAATCCGAACCATGAACTTTTAGCAAATATTCAGCATTTCTCAATCAGTAACATTTTTAAGAATAAACATCAAAATGCAAGACATGTTTTTTTATCATTTGAATTCAGTAAGCTTCAAGGTCCCAAGTTCCAAGCAGTTCTGGAAAACCACACCTGAGGCTGGCAAGCAGGTTTGGCCCAGCCCTTCATATTAAAACGACCATAATGCTTAAAGGAGTAGTTTGAGTCTGTCCCATAATGTCCATCCAGTAAGTCCACAGAAAACCGAAAAAAAAAAAAATACAAGCACAGACAAATACAGTCTTCCAACTCTATGGAAGCAAAACCAAAACAACCTTCCTACTCCGCGAAAGCAAAACTACAGATCAGCTTAGATGATGGCCATGCACCACTCCTCTCAAATTGAGGGGTTTCTCGGGCCCACCAGATGGAGGATCGAGGCGTCCCCCAACTCCTCCCACCCGTGGGCACCCAGCGCATCCCCCTAGTCCATTATCGGCATTACAGATTTCATAAGTGAGCTCACACTGGACAGAACACACAGAAAAAAACTGACAACACAAAGACAGTTACCGCGGTTTGTCTGACCCTCCGAATCGGGGTCTCTTTGAGTCTCAGGAGTTCCGAATGAGCCCCCAAATGTTCGGCCCAGATTTCAAGATGCCAAGACAGACCACTAGGGAGCCAAGTCCGATGCAAAGGCATAAAGTCTTTTATTCAAGCCCGGAACTTAGTACCACCCCCCCCCCCTGCCAACATTACTGGATGCAAGAGAGAGCCCCGAGTCCCAAGGGAACAAAGAATTTATAGGGCTTGTGTTCGGAGGGTGGGGGCACACTCTGATCACTGATTGCGCCGATTCCAGTTGGTTGAGTGATGGCAGCGGGCTAGTGACGCAAGGGTAGGGTACAGCTAGGGTTCTTCTTAAACAAAGTCAGGTGGTTGTCTAGCATATTTTGGCCTTGAGCTAGTTTCCCTCGCAATTCCATTTGCTGAGATAAGGGTCGACTGAGTAATTGATACATGCTGAAGCTTTTTCTTGGAAGAGGGGATAAGGACACAGCTATCAGTCCTGTTCTGTCCTTTCACAAAACCAAGATAGTTGTGATGGTAAAAGTGGATTTTAAGCTGAATTAAGACAAGAGGGAGAAAGACGGAAAGAATCAGATAACTGTATTTTACTATAGGAAGGGGAAAACCTCCAGTAAGCAAGCCAACAAATGCAGAAGAAGAAGTGCTGGAGTGTCCATCTACCAGAGGAACACACTTAACAATGTGTATTCCTCTATTAAAAATGCTTCAGAAATGGGCATTATGAAAAGATGAAAACATTAATGGTCTCCGTGAATAAATACCAGGAAGCGAATAAAGGAAATGTGTTTGTATTTTTGCGAGTTTTCAGATGATGGGGAGGGATCTAAGGAGGAAGAAGTCATGTGAGAAGAAAGAAATGTAGAATTCTTTAATTGGGGCACCAGATAAGCCATTCCATAGTGAGCCAGACACTTAGAATAAGGACAAGGAGAAGACTGATTGGGGATTTTTCCCCTCAACACTTTCTCATACTGGCAAGGAAGAAAGAAACTGATGTTTAATTTAGGTTTGGATTTGGGGGGTGGGATGGATGGTGGTGGTTGCAGTCATGAGGAGCAGGGTTTTCTGTTAGTGCTGGCAGTGTATAAGAATGAATTTGATTTCCTTTTTACATGGTAGACTATTGAATATTGTGAAACTATTGAAAGTATGGTCATCTCAAGACCTGAATATTTATGCCTCAACTGGTCCAGTTTTTCTTTTAACAACTTGGACTAGAACAGCATTGCTGGATATTGGAGATACTAGTGAAGTGAGGTTTCACTCTAACTCTTTCACCGATGATTCACTTCATGTTACATTTGCCCCATTCCAAAGTGAGTAAATAGTAATAAGGGAAGTTGGGTATGGGGTACATGGGTATTATCTTCACAATTTTTCTTTAAATCTGGAACTCTTCTAAAATAAAACATCCATTAAAACAACACTCAAAATCCTAGAAATTGGTAGCAACTGAACATACTGGAATGGACCTCTGAAATGATGGGGGAGTATGGGAATTGTCTTAGAGGAAACACAACCTCCCTGCCATGTGCTGGACTGTAATGATACTAGCGGAAATGAAGAGAGAGAGAGGGGGCAGTTAGGGAAACTTTTAGGAGTTAAGAGGAAGGTCTCTGTTCCATAACCAGAGTGTCTGAGATTTCTGCATTCTCTGCCACCCTCGCCCCTCCTTGATGGTGAAGCTGAGGCTTTGTGATGTCAAGCCACACCACGGCAACAACTGATTTTGGGCAACCAGAGCTAAAGCGAGTGGCTCCTCATTAACCTAAAGAGTATATAAAGAGGACAGGAACCTTTGAGTAGTGTCTGTTGCCTCGAGATAGCCAAACTTACTAACAAGATATTGTAGACCAGTGCAGATAAGGAATAAGACTCCAAACACAAGGATGGATGAAGAAACTGCAAGTCCTCAAGTGAATAAGAAGGCAGTTTCTCAACTGGATGTGGAAGAAGTGGATAAAGTCAGAATACCTTATTCAAATGCTGCCCCTTCCCATGTAATTCTGCACCCAAGAATCTGGTCTTGTGCTTTTTGACCAGAGGCAGTTCCTCATTCAATCCATTGTCATTCAATTAAAAGCACATTTCCAAATCATTTTCCAATTTCTTCCCCGAAACCAATGTCTTTCTGTGTTTAACTTTTTTCCAACCTTCATAATCAACATAGTGGCTATGGTAAATTTGGACTTTAAGCTGAATGAAGACAAGAGGGAGAATTACAGAAAGAGTCAGAAAATTGTATATTACTACAGGAAGGGGAAAAACTCCAGTTAGCAAGCAAACGAATGCAGAAGAAGAAGTGCTGGAGTGTTCATCTACCACAGGTGATACTCAGGTTCTCCGAGGGGAACACACTTAATAATGTGTACCCCTCTATCAACAATGCTTCAGAAATGCGCATTATGAGACGATGAAAACATTAATGGTCTCCATAAATAAATACCTGCAAGGGTATAAAGGGAATATATTTGTATTTTTGTGAGTTTTCAGATAATGGGGAGGGAGCTAAGGAGTGGTAAGTCATGTGAGAAGGGAGTAATGAAGAATTCTTTAATGGGGCACCAGACAAGCCATTCCATACTGAGCCAGGCACTTAGAATAAGGACCAGGAGAGGACTGAAGGTGGATTTTTTCCTCAACACTTTCTCATCCTGGCAAGGATGAAACAAAGCTGATGTTTAATTTAGGTTTGGAATGGGTGGGTGGGATGGATGGTCGTGGTCACAGTCATGAAGAACAGGGTGTTGTGTTAGTTCTGGCAGCGTATAATAATGAATTTGATTTCCGTTTTACATGGTAGACTACCGAATATTGTTAAACTATTAAAAGGATGGTCAGCACAAGATCTAAAGTTTTATGCCTCTACTGGTCCAGTTTTTCCTTTAACCACTTGGTCTAGAACAGCATTGCTGGATATTGGACATACTAAAGAAGTGAGGTTTCACTCTAACTGTTCACTGATGATTCACTTTATTTTACATTTCCCCCTTAGCCAAGTAAGATATTAGTAATAAGGGAAATTGGGTATGGTGTACATGGTTATTATCTTCACAATTTTTCTGTAAATCTGGAACTATTCTAAAATAAAACATTTATTAAAACAACCCTCAAAATAATAGGAAATGGTAGCAACTGAACATGGTGGAATGGACCACTGAAATGACAGTGGAGTTTGGGAAGTGGCTTAGAGGAAACACCACCTCCCTGCCATATACTGGACTATAGTGGGACTAGAGGAAGAGAGAGAGAGAGAGAGAGAGAGAGAGAGAGAGAGAGAGAGAGAGAGATATCAGAGATCAGTTTGGGAAAAATTTTAGGAGGTAAGAGGAAGTTCTCTTTTCTATAACCTGAGCGTCTGAAATTTTTGTATCCTCTGCCAGCCCTGCCCCTCCTGGATGGTCAACCTGAGGCTTTGTGATGTCAAGCCAAACCATGGCAAACACTGATTTTTGGCAACCAGAGCTGAAGTGAGTGACTCCTCATTAACCTAAAGAATATATATAGAGGCCAGGATCCTTTAAGTGGAATCTGTTGCCTCAAGATAGGGAAACTTAATAAGATGATATTGTAGACTAGTAGAGATAAGGAATAAGTCTCCAAACTGTTGGAAACTGTTTATTGCCTTCACTATCTGATAAGCATAGACAGAGTACTCCCTTAAACCTCCCAAAGGCTGGGTTCCTTTGAAGCCCTAGCAAAGCTTGGAGGTAGGCCTCACCTCTTCTCTTTGTCCAGACAGTGGTAGCTGAAACTACTCCCCCATTTATTATGTACATCCTTGCTGATGGCCTTGTCTGCTTATTACTAGGTGGTCACCTTCCTAAGGTCTATGCTATGGGTGCATCCAAGATTAATAAAAGCTTGGTGAGGCCAGAGCACGGAGGAAGTCCTTCGGGACTTGCTGCCTGGTCCCCCAATATTGGCACATTATCTCGTGTCTTTTTCTCTCATTTGTTGTGTGGCTCCTCTTTCAGATACTGAACCATACTCCACAGGGGACGTGGAAGGAAACACTCAACATCTGGAGCCCGATGGGAAATCAGGAAGTGCAGGTCTCGCAGGAGCGTGAAAAGGAAGTTTTCACCAAAAAGGTGTGGAAAACTCACGGAAAAAACGTTAGGGGGATTCTACTGCATGCAATGCCCAGGATCAACTACAGAAGCCTGGGTCTGTAAGTACACTGGGATCGTTTTCTTAACCAGGCTAACAAATGGGGCAGGATTTGCCTTTAAAAAAGTAGAGTCGGCTTTAAAAAGGTATATTTGGCTTTTTAAAACTAAGAAACATTATTATAGACTTTTGATTTGCATGTTTAAAGTGTTAAAATTTTAGAAGGAAATCTTTTACAGTTTTTGCATGTTATAATAGAACTTAAACTTTGTTTTTCTTGAAAAAGGTACTCTTTTAGATCAGGCTGAAAAAAGAGTGCCATGGTCATCTTAATGTGTTTTCTTATCCAAATTAAAATATTAATTTGTATTTGGAATCCATTTGTAATAAGAAATGAAACCCCGCTGCTGAATCTCGCTCTGGTTCGGAGAGATTCAAAGGTGGCAGGAGAACGCAGAGCTATAAGCTCTCCCGCAATGAGATTACTTAATGTTCTGTTTAAAAACTAACTGAGGACATGTTGGGAATGGCAAAGTCTAGCCAATATCACCTTCAGTGCTAGCTATTACTTTGGAAAGCGAAAAAGAAAAAAAAAACTTTAAAATCTGTTTTTTTAATTAAGCATGACTTTGGGAACAAATACGCCATCTGAGTCATTTGCTGAAACTTCCCCCAAAGCAGGATGTGGTGGAAAGGAAAAGGGAGCACATGGCGATCCAATATGGACCCCTCCACTAATTTAAAGTCTCCTTCTCATAATTGAAAAGTTTTACAAATATTTAAAATGCGTCTGGGATTTCAGTTCACTTGTAAAGAGAAATGTTGGCTTGGAACTAATCCGCTCCCGTTCCTGTTAGGTTAGATGGCTCAGGAGAATGCGCAAGAAATAGAGTCCAGTGAATCAGAAAAGAAAGGAAAGGAAAAGGTTTATTCTATGTCCCCTGGAGACCCAGGTACCCCCAGGACAGGACATGTGGATTCACGCCAACACGGAGGGGAGCGCTTTTTTTATACTGCAGTTGGGTGAGGGCTGGGACATGAGCTGAGGTATTCAGTTTAGGAAGTTTCAGCTGCAGGGGGTCATGGAGAAGCCAGTATCTGTGTCTGGCCCATTGACCTGTGAGAAATTCCAGGGGAAGTCCATTGTCTCATTACATGTCTGCATGTATCCGATACTGGGCTCTCTCTGACCTAACATCCCGGCCTTTTGGTGATGGGGGGGGGGGGGTGGCGACTCTTTCTAGGTTACTTCCAGCTTACAACAGGCAATTAAAGGGGACGGATTTAAAGGCCAGGGTTAGGCAGAGGCAGATCAGAGAGCAGCTGAGCATAGGGATGGAGCAGGAGCTGATTCACAGTCACCCGTGACATCTCCATGATACGGGAGTGGATGAACTTGAGGAGGCAGGGGGCTAGGAGAAAAAAAGACACAGATGAGAATCACGGGCCCTATCATGGGTAGGACCCAGGTAGCTAAGGAGCTTTGAAACTAGTGGGAAGAAGAGTTGTCCTGGAAGTGATCTGCATGTAGTTCTTCACTCAGCTTAGTCAGGGTCTGTACATTTACGTTTTGCTCCACTACTCTGGACTCATTGATGCCGTAACAGCATTCTTCCTGAAGGAATATGCAGGTTCCTCCTTTTTCTGCAGTCAGAAGGTCTGAGACGATCTCGTTCCGTAGGGCTACTTGGGTTACTGATGTCACTTGCTGCTGTAGGGAGGCTAAAAGAGGCGGTAGTAGACTCCAGGGCTAACTGAAGCTTGCCATTAAAGTACTGAGCAGTGACCAGAGTATTTACAAGGGGCCCCCAGTGAGGCCTACTGAGGCAGCAATACTCACCCCTAAAATGACAGGGAGGAAGGCAGCCCAGCGGGTCCAGGGATGGGATGGAGGGAGCAACCAGTGAGCTCCGACTCTCCATACAAGGTTAGTTGGGGAATTACTGTGACTACAAAGCAAGGCCCGGGGTCAGAGGAGTTCATGCAGTTCCTTAAGGTGCCGTTGCACCAAAAGAAGGTACCTGGGCTGGCCTTGGTGAGACTGGCTGCGGTGTGGTATGACAGTCTCTCCCGTGGCAACCCCATAGGTGTTGACATCTTGATTACATCTCTCTGGGTTCTGCTGGTTGTAAGCAAAACAGACATAGGGTCAGCCAGTATTGGACACTGACTGGATGTTGACAGCCATCTGGATCTTTGTCTGACATCCGAACAGAGGGCAGTCCTGAGATCCTACCTGCCGGGTGACATGTTTGCCATCTGGTAGTAGGTTTCACTGACCTTGAACCTCCACACATAAGCGGGTAGGGTGGGTGTAGGTTGCTCAGGGCCTGGAGGAGAAGGAAGGAGGAGGGGAGGGCAGTTAAGGCAGACCTTAGTGGGGCCCAACTCCTCACATTTATAGAAGTCATGCTGCTCCGGGGTTCTCTTGAGTCTGGAGAGGCGGTGCCAGGACAGGTCGTCAACCTGGGGTTTCCAAGCAGCTTGGCAGCAGTGGGGCCTGTGAGGATTACATTGTGAAGTCCTGTCCACCTAGGCTCCAAGGCTTGTGGTTGTAGGTTCTGAAGGAGGACAGAGTCACCAGGGTGAAGGGCTGGAGTTGGGAGTCTTGGCCGGTCGGCTCTGTCTTGGGCAGAAAACTGAGCAATTGCCTGGTTAAAGACAGATATGGGAGATACGTACCCAGGGGAAGGGTATCGGAAAGAAGACGGTGGTTGAGCAAGAAGATTCAAAAGGGCTCAAGAAAAGGGGCTTCTTGGTGTAGTCGGAGTTTGGTTTGGGCCATGGGCAGGAAGTCCGGCCATGAGCTGTGAATTTCTAGAGAGAGTTTAGTTAGAGGGTTCAATGGATTGGAATTGAGTGGCTATGAAGAGGGTTTGAGCCAGCGACAGAAATCCAGCAGGATGTAGAGGAGGAGGGATTGATGTTCGAGAGTAGATGGAAAGTTGTGTTGATGAGAGTGGGCATAGGAGTAGGTCCAGGGTTCATAAATAGAGTGTGACACTAGAGGATTTCCAATCCCAGACAGTAGAATTGATGACTCCCTCATTATCCCATGTCCGTTTCACCTGAAAATATGAAAAACCTGAGCAAAATTGTAGGGTCCCTTGCCAGGTAAGAGCCTGTGAGGAATGATGGGTCATCCGGTCCTGGATGGTGTCCCCGAAGAAGATGGTGGGAGGCACTCGGTGAGCCTGAGAGAGGTAGGTATTGCAGTGAAAGCGGGAGAAAATGTTCGAATGTGCTGATATCCAAGGGAAAATGGAAGGAGCAGTGGAAGCCAGGGACCTGGATATGAGGCTGGAGAAAAGGCGGGGAGGGAGGGAGCAGGTTGCGCAGCCTATTCCCAGGCCTCTAGCCACTTGGATTTTAAAGTTGCTGCATTTTTCCTTTGGGAAGGGTGGAGGGGGATGGGGCGAGGTCAGAGAAGTTTTCAGTTCAGAGGAGGGGACAGTTGTGGCGGAGAGAAGAAGAAAAGGCGTTCACAGCGAAGACTGAGGTAGGCAAAGACTCAGCTAGGCAAAGGCTGAGCTAGGCTACTGTGGTCTAGGGCAACAGGGCCCCATGACGGGATACATAGAGTGGAGGATCGGTGTCCCTGTAAATGGAGGGGGCCAGGAGTGGGAGGAGCAGGGAAGATGAAGGGCTCAGAGTGGTCTGCAGTGTGGCCACTAGGATGGTGAGGATGTCTCGTCCTAACAGGGGCATGGGGCATGCTATCATCAAGGAGGCAGGGAAGGGGTCCAGTGGCCAGAAGGCAGGTGGATTTGCCATCAATATACATGTCCAAGATCTTGGAAGGATAAAGGGGCCCTAAAGAGGATGGCAGGACAGAGAAGGCAACCCCCATGTCAACCAGGAAGGTGACCTACTACCTTCATTGTGACCCGAGGCTCAGCGAGGGTGATTGGAGTCATCGAGGCTGGGCTTCTTCAATCTTCAGCCAGTTCCAACATGGCCAGCAGGTGGGTCCTGGCCTGGAAGGGTGTCCCCTCTACCCTGAGGCGTAGAAGGCCCACCAATTATTCCAGGGCAGTCTCTTTTCCAGTGACCATTTTGACTGCATACCAGGCAGGGCTTGGTCGGAGCTTGGGGCCAGGGGCACTGCATTGCCCAGTGGCCTTCATTTCCGCATTTGAAGCATTCTCCGGGGGCGTTTCTTTCACTGCACCCCCAC
>NW_027669578.1:0-48464 GCF_964212035.1 Myotis nattereri | reverse complement strand
TCCTTACATGAAAAGATTCAAATTAATAATTTTTAAAGATTATGACTATTAAAATGAAAAGTTAAAATGAAAAGTTTTATGTGTTTTGCTACCAAAAGAGCACTTAAGGCATTTATCCAATTTCAATTCAAATTTGAGCTTTGTTTTAATTTACAGTTTTAAAAAGTCTTTGAAAACATGTTTGACTATTCTCTTTCATCTTTTAACAATTTTTTAACTTATCATAGCAAGTGTCAAACTTAAAAGTAAAATATACATCAGTTAGCTTCAGAAGTTATCCACTTTGTGTCTAGCAACTGTTATTTTATTCATTTTTAAATAAATACATCACTCTCAGCACTATTTGAATGCATATATTGAAATAACAGTCATGAACTTTTTTTGAAGCAGAACCATGATAACATGGTTACACCTAAGAATTTATCAATAATCAATTAAATGCTTTGTCACTATTTACATTTCTATGTCCCACCCATATGGTTAAGATTTCTGGAATCAGATCCAAACAAGGTTTATATGTTTTATTAATTACTATGTCTCGGCTCTTTTTAATATGTAGGTTTCTCTCCCTTTCTTCCCTTCCTTGCAATATATTTTTAAGGAAACTTGTGTTAGACCTATGAGTGAATTTTATTTTTAGTAGATTTATTTTTTATAAACTCATTTTGTTTAATGGAGTCTTTAAATTTTTACCTTTTTAAGAATGATAGTCTACTTCCCTATTAATGAGAATTTTAAAGTATATTTTTATATCACTTGTCTTATTTATTTTAGGTATTACCACATTTTCTTTTTTGGTTAAGATATAATTTAATAATATATTGAACTATTTTCAATCAAAGACAGATCTCGTGTACTCCTCAAAACTTAATTAAGTTACCTGTTATAAATCAGCATTTTTTTCCTATTACATAGGATTTTATAACTAAAAGAGTTACATTATTTCTTCATCTGTGAACAGTATTCTAATTATTTTATTGTCCATAAATACCACTTAACAATTGAGTTTGAAAATAATAATAACTTCTTCTCTTACCAGTTGTGCATGTAATACATGCTAGGCACCAAGCATCTTAGTTTAATCATTGCATGGATTTTTATAACTCTGTAAAGTATATGTGGTTTTCACCTTCATAGTTACAGAACTGAGGTTTATTAAGGGACAGAATTTACCCAAGGCCATTCACTGAGCCTGGGTTTGACCCTAGGTTATTTCTACCATTATATCATGCAACTTACCTGCATTAAGAAATTTGGGGAAATCTAAGGAGAAAAAAAAATGTTCAGGAATTTATGTGTGTTATGAATGAGTTTAATAGTTTGATCTCCATCCTTTTTGATAACTTAGACCTAATTTTTAATGTAGAGCAGAAAGGGGAAGTACGAAACTGTTGATGGATGACAGGTTACCTTCAACTTCAACAACCATGGGTACCATGTAGTAATCAGCGGGGATGATTCCTGCAAGTTCAGGATGGTTGCAAGGTGATATACATAGATGCTTTTGCAAGCGTAGGGACAGAAACATTTAATGGTATTAGCTATGATTATATTAACAGAAAAAACAGAAGCAAGTAATTGTAGCTTATGTTATTTCTTTTCATCCATGTGTTCCCTTTTTTTACTAAGTTTTGGAAGAAATTTTATTTTTTCTATAGCGTATTGATAAAGTGTTCAAACGTAAGGAACTGCAACTACAGCTTGTGGATGCCAAGCTTCAGCAAACAACACAACTCATAAAGGAAGCTGATGAAAAACATCAGAGAGAGAGAGAGTTTGTAAGTTCTATTTCTTAAAGAAATGTATTGCCAGAATTATAAACAAAGCTTTTAACATCATTTAAACTAGTTCAACATTTTACATCTAAATCATGCATTTTTTTTTTACTCTAGATTGAGAAATGTTAGAATACATTCAGCCTTTATTTCTGATGAGGTTTTCATATAACAAACACACTAGAAGTTTTAGACCAAATTAGTGGAAAGACCTGTATATGTTTTATTTTTCCTTTGTATAGAGTATTGCCTTGAATTTTAGGTAATAATCTCAAGGTGTAAAATTGTGTCAGTCATTTGGCAAGTTTGGCTGTGAGAGCTAGAGACAGTTATTCTAGACAGTTATCTAATTATAGTAGAGGTGCAGTGCACAAAATTCATGCACTGGTAGGGTCCATGAAATAGTCCATCTTATGTAATAAAAGGCTACTATGCATATCGACCGAACAGCACAATGACCATGTGCTGCTGGCTCCTGGCTGGTACTCCCTTTCTTCCCCTGGCCACCTGCCCGCGCCACGGCCTCCCTCCCTTCCCTTGGCCACATACCAGCGCTGCCAGCTGGGACCTCCCTCCTTTCCCCAGCCAGCCTGTCCTCTGGTTGAACTTCCAGATAAACTCCGGTCAAGGGGACATTTGCATACTATGCTTTTTTTATATAGGACTAGAGGCCCAGTGCAGCAGTGGGGTCCCTCAGTCTGGCCTGCACCCTCATGCAATCCAGGACCCCCGGATGTCAGAGAGCTGGTTTTGGCCTGATCCTGCAGGCCAGGTGGAGGGACCCCACTGCTGCATGAATTCATGCACCGGGCTTCTAGTAGGATGATAAAAGGTTAATCTGCAAATCGACCAGTGGAATGACTAGTTGCTATGACACACATTGACCACCATGGGAAGATGCTCAATGCAGGATTGGAGTGCTCCCACAGGTGGAGCGCCACTCAGCCAGAAGCCAGGCTCATGGGTGCCAAGCGAAGCAGTTGGTGGCAGGAGTCTCTTCCACCTTTGTGGCAGTGCTAAAGATGACCCATGGACCTAAGCCATCAGTCAGACTTCTCCCGAGAGCTCCTGGACTACAAGGCCAGGATTTCATGCACCAGGCCTCTAGTATTTTATATCAAGTTTTCCAACTGTGATTGTAGTTAGAATCCAAACTTAAAATATGCAAATTAAACTATATATGTAACTTAAATGAAGTGGTAAATGGTTATAATAATACTAGAGACCCAGTGCATGAAATTTGTGCATGGGGAGGAAGGTCCCTTTAGCCCGGCCTTCACCCTCTCCCTCTCTGGGAGCCCTCAGGGGATGTCTGACGGCTTAGGCCTACTCCCTGTCAGTTGGACATCCTTAGCGCTGCCGTGGAGGCAGGAGAGGCTGCTGCCACCACCACTGCACTCAACAGCCGGTTTCTGGCTGAGTGGTTCTCCCTCTGTTTGAATGCACTGACCACCAGGGAGCAGCTCCTGCATTGAGCGTCTGTGCCCTGGTGGTCAGTGCACATTATAGTGACCGGCCATTGTGCTGTTCGGTCGATATGCATAGTAGCCTTTTATTACATAAGACTAGAGGCCCGGTGCACAAAAATTTGTGCACTCGGGGGGGAAGGGGGGCCCCTCAGCCCAGCCTGTGCCCTCTCGCAGTGTGGGACCCCTCGGGAGATAACGACCTGCTGGCTTAGGCCTGCTCCTGGGTGACAGAGACCAGGCCCAATCCCTAGGTGCAGCCCCTGGTCGGGCTCAGAGCAGGGCCAATTGGGGAGTTGGGGCACCGCCCCATCATGCACAGAGCAGGGCAGATTGGGAGGTTGTGATACCACCCTCAGTCACAATCAGGGTAGGGCCGATTGGGGGGTTGGGGCACCGCCCCCTTTCACACTCAAGGCAGGGTCGATGGGGAGGTTGAGGTGCCACCCCCTGTCACGCACAGAGCAGGGCCAATCTGGGGGTTGGGGAACTGGCCCCTGTCACTCACAGAGCAGGGCCCATCAGGGGGATTGGGGCTCTGTACCCTGTCACGCACAGAGCAGGGCCAATCAGGGGGTTGGGGCGCTGCCCCCTGTCACGCACAGAGTAGGGGCGATAGGGGAGTTGGGGCACCGCCCCCTGTCACACACAGAGCATGGCCCATCAGGGGGTTGGGGCACCGCCCTCTATCACCCACAGAGCAGGGCCGATCAGGGGGTTGGGGCGCCGCCACTCTCACACTCAGGGCAGGGCCAATGGGGAGGTTATGGCTCTACCCGTCACACACAGAGCAGGGCCTGTGGCGGGGGGGTGTGTTTGGGGAGCTCCCCCCTGTCAGGCACAGAGCAGCGCTGCTCAGGGGGTTGGGGCGCCTTCCCCTGTCACGAACAGAGCAGGATGGATAGGGAGGTTGTGGCCCCGCCCCCTGTCACACACAGAGCCGTAGGGCGATCAGGGGGTTTGGGCGCTGCCCCCTGTCACACTGATCCCGGTGCCGGGAGGCATATTACTCTTTTACTATATAGGGTAGAGGCCTGGTGCATGGGTGGGGCCGGCTGGTTTGCCCTGAAGGGTGTCCTGGATCAGGGTGGGAGTCCCCATTGGGGTGCCTGGCCAGCCTGGGTGAGGGGATGATGGCTGTTTGCAGCTTGTCACACACCCTTCAGGGTAGGGGTCCCTACTGGGGTGCCTGGCCAGCCTGGGTGAGGGGATGATGGCTGTTTGCAGCTGGTCACACACCATTCAGGGTAGGGATCCCCACTGGGGTGCCTGGCCAGTCTGGGTGAGGGGCTGAGGGCTGTTTTCAGGCTGGGAGTGACTGAAGTTCCCAACCGCTCCTTTTTTTCTTTTTTTTTCTTTTTTATTCTGGGCCAGCTTTAGCTTGAGGCTTGGCTCCCGCTCCTAGGGGCTGAAAGTAGGTTTCTGGCCTTTGCATACAATGTTGCGATCTGCTGGCTGAAGTCCCGCGGTATCTGTTACAATGTTTGAAACTGCAGGCTCAGAGGCCTGCAGCCGCAGGCGGGGAACGTTGGTTTCCTCTGTCACTGAAGCAAGCAAGCCTCATGTTAGTTTCAAGCTGCCTGGCTGCCAGCCGCCATCTTGGCTGACAGTTAATTTTCATATCTCGCTGATTAGCCAATGAAAAGGGTAGCGGTCGTACGCCAATTACCATGTTTCTCTTTTATTAGTGTAGATGGACTATTTCATTCAATGGATCATTCAGGTATTCCTCAGGATGTGAAAAACTCATTAAGTGCAGGTCGAAGGTTTAGAGAGATACAATTTCACAGAGTGAACATTCAGTGAAAGCCAACAATGGTATCCGATACTTAACTGAAGAAGCTATTGCTGTTTTCAACATATATACACATACACATACATACATGTAGTACATGTGTATACTTTCTGGTTGATTTAAGGACTTTTAAAGGCTTAATTGAATTGTGCATAACATTTTGTTTGAGAAGTTTAAAGACTGAATTTCATAATTATGTACCGTGCAACTTTACTATATAATTTTCTTTTAAACCCATGTAAACAGGGTAGGACAAAAGTAGGTTCACCGTTATTTTTACAGAAAATAATACAATAACGAACAAATAGTGATAAAAGAATAAACGGTGTTTTATGTACTTAATACTATAAATCTACCTTTGCCCCACCCTGTGTTGACCAGACCCTTCTTCCCAGAAACAGAGTTAAAAATCTGATCTCTGTTTTCATTAATTGGTTCCATATTTTTTCTACTCAAATTGCCACTCATGGAATAGAAGAGCTTAGCTTCTAAGCCCAGATACTGTCAAGATTTCTAGTCTTGTTTTCTGTTTCCATTTGGTCTAGTTATTTTTGCCCAAAATAGCAGAATGTAACACTGATTAGATGAACCTTATGCCACCAGGATACTTCTTCTCTATAAGCAGCTAAAATACTATTCTTACATATCTAAGTGTTAAACTGGTATTGATAAAAAAAATAAAGATAATTGACAGGAGATGTAATAGGATGTTTCACCCACTGACCTGTGATTCTTTCATAAATAATGAATAAAGGCTAAGGTTATCTAGTCATTTGACATTTTAAACATATGTTAATTACTATTAGTATTTTGCCAGAATGTTTCTGTTTTCTAGTTATTAAAAGAAGCAACTGAATCGAGGTACAAATATGAAGAAATGAAACATCAAGAAGTACAATTAAAACAGCAGGTAACTTTACAACAGAGAATAATAGAATTTATGAGTTTCCTTGATCCCAGGCAGAGCCAACTAGAACAGAAGAATAGATCTCTTACCCTCTTGGATTTTTTCCCATGCATTTGACTTTTCTTGATTTTACGTTATAAGTTCTATGTCCTATGAAATCTCTCAGTCCATAGGGAATAAGGATGACTATTCAGCCTATTTTCATTGTGCCCTTTCTATTATCCTCGATACTTTTCTAGTATCTCTAAAATTTTGTTCTTTGAGGAAAATAACACTGGCAAAAATACATGTTTTTTTCCTATATGTAATTTAAAAAACTGCATATGCTTACACAGGCCCACTTCCAGGTAATATTGTATGTGTCAGTACTTTTTTAAAAAATTAGGGTTTTCTCGGTATGTCAGTTCAGTCTTTTTCTGTTACCCCATTTTAGTGTCTTATTTGTGGAATAAAGTAAGCAGATGCTCAAACTCAGTTAAAAGATGAAAGAAAGAATGGGTTTTCCATATTTGAAGCATTACTAATACCTACTTAATTTGAACAGACAGAAGCAATTAGGTATTTATATGCATAATTTATTCTCTTTTAGTTAACTAGATTATATTCTGTTCAAGAAAGTACTATCTGTTTAAAAATATATGTTTAATGTAACAATTCCTTTAATTAGTTCTGAAGTACACTAATACATTAAGAGTGGCATGCATCTATCTTCATGAGCAACCATTATCTTTGGGAACATTTTATAATGTAGTGATAGTCTATAAAACTAAACTAACTTATTGTGACACTAAACTAACTTATTGTGACAATTGAAGAGGAATCAACTCTCAGAAGTTTGTTATGATCCTATTAGCATGCTTCTAATAAATTTAAACCCCTTACTCATTATCTTTATATATTTACTCATTGTTTGTTTGTGGGTTGTTTCTTGTTTTGTGTGTTTTGTTTCTTTGTTTGGTTGGTTGTTTTTAGGAAAAAAAAAAGGTAGAATTTTGTTGTTCTACTTATTTATGCATTCATTGATTGATTCCTGTATGTTCCCTCACCAGGGATGGATTCCACAATCTTGGCATATTGGGAAGATGTTCTAACCAATTTGCTACCTAGTCAGGGCATTGGTCCTAAACATTCAGTTGTTCACATACATGGAGAAGAAAATCCATGTGGGGAAGGTAGAAAAAGCATATATATAGTTTGGAAAGATGTTTCTTATTGTGAGTCATTGGTAATTGTTGTAGTAATAGTCACAGGGGAGCCTTTTCACTAAGTTCTGTTGTTGTCTGTGATTTGTTACTCTTAAGTCTTCTTATTTAATTATTTGTTTTTGCTGTCAATTCTTTACCTTCCCACTCCCTATACGTGGCTGTAGATGTCTTTCCCAAGAGTTGGTTTCTTTCTTTGCTTTTACCATGTCAGTTTCCAGCAATTGTTGATGACCTCACTACTAACTGACAGACTGGGCCAGCATTGACTTCTCAGATGGAGCAGTCTACCTTGGATGTACCATCTTCAATAAAAATGGACCATGCCAAAACTGCCATAACTTCTTACCTCCCTCAAGTGCCAGAACTCCCTCAATCTGACTGAGCCACCATCATTGTTTCTTCTCCTACACTCTCCCAAGCCAGCAGCCTTAGAAGCACTGTCACTTTTCTTTGTGCCCCAGAGGCACAAAAACACTTTACAGCAGTCACCCTTAGCCATGGGTTCACTTTCTGCAGTTTTATCATATTAAGTGGAAATTTCAGAGATAAATAATTTATAGATTTTAAATTGCTTTGCATTCTGAATTGCATAATGAAATCTTGTACCTTATGCTCTGTTCTGCCTCGGACATAAATTATCCCATTGTCCAGCATCTCCACATTGTATATGTTACCAGTTATCTGATTGGTATCCATTTATCAGAGAAAGAAACATACTACATTCCCATAAGTTTTACAGTATATTATTATAAAAGATACATTTTATTATTAGCTATTTTTGTTGATCTATTTCTATGCCTAATTCATAAACTTTGTCATCAGTAAGTATGTATAGGAGGAAACTGTGTGTGTGTGCGTATATGTACGTGTGTGTGTGTGTGTGTGTGTGTGTGTGTGTGTATATATATATATATATATATATATATATATATATATATATATATATAGTGAATCATTTTAGGTATGCACTTGGGATCTTGGAGCATGTTCCCGGTGGAATACAATATTTCTTTTGACCTACATTTTCTCACACTGAAAATAATGTAGTTATATTAGAACATTTATAAAGTAATCCATTCTAGTCTAAATAAAGAAATTTAGCCCTTAAGTCATAGTTCAGGGCTCATCACATTTTTTTTTTTTTTTTTTTGGCTACTACTGTGACTCTCCCCCTGAAAAAGATGACTGCATTCTATATTCAGTTAGCATTCTTTTTCTAGCTAGAATAAAAATTACTTGAAGCTGTGAAAGATGTTTCTATCATTTTTAGCTTTCCTTTTTTTTCAACTACCACTAAATTCTTTTTCAACCAAACTATTCTTTTGTTTCATTTTCCTTCAGTGTTCAAGAAAAAGATAGCCTTGAAATCAAGCTAAAAACGATTCAGGTGGTATACATAAAAGAATGACCTTTTTCCAAGTACAATTTTTGAAATGTAAGGAGAGTGGTAGTGCATAAAATATTGTTTGTATGATACTTATGTATGATATTGATTGTATGATATTAATGTACAGCCATACCACTGCACATTAGTTTTATTATGAGAGATGGAATATTTGTACATTTTAAGCATTTACACAGATTAAACAAAATTTTATAAACTTCAATGGTTTATCAGAATTTTAGCTACCTACTGTATGGTTCATCCAAGATTTGCTATTTGTTTGTTCTTATTTTTATTGCATATAACAAGTCACCAGTGTTTAGCCATATTCTTTTGAAATCTTTTGGATTTTAAATTACTTATCTGGAACTCAGAATATTTTATACTTTTTTCGGTAGCTTTCTCTTTATATGGATAAGTTTGAAGAATTCCAGACTACCATGGCAAAAAGCAATGAGCTGTTTACAACCTTCAGGCAGGAAATGGAAAAGGTATTTGCATATTTATAGTCGAATATTACTAGAAAATTTACATGTGATTATTTTAAATTTGATTAAGTATTATTGTTTGGAAGAGTTTATATTGTGATACAATGTTAAGTTTATCTTTTCTGATCCTTCAATGGCATGTTCATGCATTATGTCCAGAAATTGCCTCACATTGCTAATAGTCTCCAAACCCTCAAAATTCTGTTATTATTTAAGAGAATTCTCCTAACAAGGACAATTTTTCTTAGAATTAGTTTTTTTAAATTCCTTAGCTGAGCATGTGCTTTTTGTTTTATCAACCTTAGAGAGAGAGAAATACATTAATTGGTTGCCACCCATATCCCAACCAGGGGACCATACCCAAAACCTAAGTAGGTGCCTCAACCAGGGGTCAAACCCATGACCTTTTTTAAAAATATATATGTTTTTATTGATTTCAGAGAGGAAGGGAGAGAGAGGAACATCAATGATGAAAGAGAATCATTGATTGGCTGCCTTCTGCACGCCTCCCACTAGTAACTAGGGTGTGCCCGCAGCCTGGGCATGTGCCCTTGACTAGAATCCAACCTAGGAATCTCCAGTCTGCAGGCTGACACTCTATCCACTGAGCCAAACCAGCGAGGGCAAACCCATGACCTTTTAATGTACAGGACAAAGCTCCAACTGAACTAGAAGTAGATTTTTTTTAAAAATCACTTGCAGATGATTTCTTCTCATTTCTTTTACAAAATGTTGTGTAAATTGTTTGTTTTTTGTGGTTGTTGTTTTTTTGTTTTTTTTTAAGAATCAGACCAAGCATAGTAATACATTTTGGTTTGAATAGACTATTTCTAAGGATCTAACTAAATGTTTAAAATACTTTTACCTTTTTTTAAAACATATTTTTATTGATTTTTACAGAGAGGAAGGGAGAGGGATAGAGAGTTAAAAACATCAATGAGAGAGAAACATCGATCAGCTGCCTCCTGCACACTCCCTACTGGGGATGTGCCCACAACCAAGGTACATGACCTTGACGGGAATCAAACCTGGGGACCCTTAAATCTGCAGGCCGACGATCTATCCACTGAGCCAAACCGGGTAGGGCATTTTTACTTTTTTTTTTTTTAAATTTTACTTTACTTACTAATATAGCATACAAGGACATCCTTACCAATTTTAGAAACTAAAATTTGTCATAGAAAACTGTTCTGGGTCATTCCACTTCAAAATATGGAATTAAATTTAATTTTAAAGACTACAGTTATCTGTCGCTATCCTAAAATAAATAGGGAACACTTTAGTTTGGAGCGTAGATTCTGGAACTGAGGTCTGATTTTTGCATTGTGTGACTTCCTTGGGGCAAGCTATTTACTTTGGCATTTCCCCTTTAAAATTGAGATTTTTATGAAAAGGTGGTCTGCCCTGACCGGTTTGACTCAGTGGATAGAGCGTCGGCCTGCGGACTGAAGGGTCCCAGGTTCGGTTCCAGTCAAGGGCATGTACCTTGGTTGTGGGCACATCCCCAGTGGAGGGGTGTGCAGGAGGCGGCTGATCGATGTTTCTCTCTCATCAATGTTTCTCACTCTCTATTCCTCTCCCTTTCTCTCTGTAAAAAATCAATAAAATATTTTTTTTAAAAAAGAAAAGGTGGCCATTAGAAGATAAGTAACAATAAAGCCTAGCATTTTGTAACCTGTCAATAGATATTAGTCACTATTTTCATATATTGTATACTGGTTGAACTCTTGTATACAATGGTCAGATTTCTCACATTAATAATTTCTTACATTATTTATTAAAGACCATTGACATGTTGTTTAAGCTCTCTTTTCCTTCATTGTTAAAAATGAGAATAACGAGGGAGATTAAAACTGGCGGCAGAGTAAGTGGATGCTGAATGGTCATGTTCCTAGGAACAAACTGATAATACACCTAAAATATAGAAAAACTTCCTGAATAGTCAGTGGAAAACTCGCAGGAGAGCACCCTGATACCCGAGGACAGAAAATAAAGACAGTATAGAGACTGGTAGGAGGGGCGGAGGCTAGAAAGGGCTGGCTGGGTGCTTATAGACAGCAGCTGAAGTCCCGGAGAGATATCTCAGCTGTGTTAGGTTGCGACTGAGAACTCGGGGATCTGATCCCAAAGCTGGGCCCCCCCAACAGAGCACCAAAACTGAGGAGGTTACCCACATAACATCTGGCTCTGAAAAGCAGTGGGGTACTGTCTTCCAGAGAGTAACAGCTGAAAATTCAGGCACCCTCTTAAAGAGCCAATGTACAAAATTACCTGTGGAGCCACCCACTTTGTGCTCTGGGAGAGAGAGAACAGAGTGGGTTAGAGCTGAGAGCAGAAGCCAGAACTGGGGACTCAAGGGTAGAGTTCAGAAGGCAGACACCCAAGTTTCCTGGGCTGAGTCATTCCATGACTCAGGGAAGGACATCTTTCCCACCTAGACATCTGCCTTGCCTGGAGGGAAGACAGTTGACACAGCGCTATTGAAAAATACCTTGCCCTGAGGATACTAAAGAGATTAAAAATAACAATTAGCCCCAGGCAGAAGCAACTGCCCCACAATGTTATAATGGTCTGGGGGCAATTCAAGTGGTATCAAAAGGCAGTCTCTGGGGACTTTGAGTCTTTGCCAGATCCAATTAGTCAGAAACAGCCGTTAACACTGTCTAAAACTAAAGATTGAGAGCTGCAGAGGATCTCCCTCATTCATAGTCATAAACCCAAACAGAAAGCCACAGTGAGGACACAATCCCCAAATGAAAGACCTAGAGAATTCTCCAGAAGAAGAGATAAATGAAGCAGAGATAAGAAATTTATCTGAAACAGAGTTCAGAGTAATGATGGTAAAGATGTTCAACAGCATGAAAAAAATTATAGTAACTATGAAAAAACAGTCTGAGACAAAGAATGACAACACAAATAACACATTGGAAAGAATACACAGCAGATTAGGGGAAACTAAGGAACAAATAAGTGAATTAGAAGAGAAAGTTGAAATTATCAATCAGAGAACCATAAAGAAAAAAAAATAAAAAGCAGGACAGCATAAAGGAGCTATGGGGCAATGTGAAACATAACAATATTAGAATAGCAGGTGTGCCCAAAGAGGCAGAAAGAGAGAAAGGCATAGAGAAGGTGTTGAAGAAATAATGGCAGAAAACTTCACTAACCTGGTAAAGGAAAAATAACATAAGTTCAGGAGGCACAGAGAACACCAAATAAGAACCCAAACATTCCTACGCCAAGGCATCATAATTAAGGAGCCAGAAATTAAAGACAGAGAATCTTAAAGGCAGCAAGAGAGAAGAAAACTGTTACCTACAAAGGAGTTCCTGTAAGGCTGACACCTGATTTCTCATAAGAAACTCTACAGGCCAGAAGGGTGCAGCATGAAGTACTCAAGATAAGGGAAAGCAAGGATCTGAGACCAAGATTACTGTATCCAGCAAGGCTGTCATTCAGAATAGATGATCAAATAAAGAGCTTCCCAGACAAAAAAAAAAAAAAAAAAAAGCCTAAAAGAGAACATCACCACCAAGACAGCATTAGAAGAATGCTAAAGGGATTGCTGTATTGAGAAGAAACAGAAAGAGAAACCTAGCCATACAGAATTAAAATGGCAATAAATAAGTACCTGTCAATAATAACCCTAAATGTAAATGGATTAAATACTCCAATCAAAAGGCATAGGGTAGCTAAATGTATACAAAAAACATGACCCAAATATATACTGTCTACAAGAGACCCACTTCAAGAAAAAGGAAAAAATACACACACAGGATGAAAGTGAAGGGATGGAAAAATTTTCCATGCATAAGGAAAAGAAAAAGGTGGAGTAGCAATACTCATATCTGACAAAATAGACTTTAAAATGAAGGCCATCACAAGAGACAACAAAAGTCACCATGTGATACTAAAGGGATCAATCCAACAAAAGGATATTACCCTGATAAACATATGCACCCAATACAGGAGCACCTAATTTATGAAAAAAACAAATCAAACAAAAAACCCACTAGAGGCCTTAAGGGAGAGATTGACCACAATACAGTCATAGTAGGGGACTTTAACACCCCTCTGACTTCACTGGGTAGATTTTCCAGACAAAAACTTAACAAGGAAATAGAGACTCCAAGGACACACTGGATCAGGTGGATTTAATTAATATTTATAGAACATTTCACCCCAGTGCAGCAGAATATACATTCTTCTCAAGTGCACATAGATCATTCACGAAGATAGACTACATGGAAGGACACAAGACATTTCTCTACAAGATTAAGAAAGTTGAAGCCATATCAAACATCTTCTCAGACAACACTGGAATGTAATTAGAAATCAACTACAGTAAAAACACCCCTAGACATTCAAATACATGGAGGCTAAATAGCATGTTATTAAACAAAGAATTGGGTTACCAATGGAACAAGAAATTAAAAAACTTCCTGGAAACAAATGAAAATGAACATACAAAAACCCAGAAATCTCTGGGAGACAGCAAAAGCAGTCCAGAAATGGAGATCATAGCACTAACAGCATACCTCTAAAAACAAGAAAAATCAGCCGAAACCGGTTTGGCTCAATGGATAGAGCGTCGGCCTGCGGACTGAAAGGTCCCAGGTTCGATTCCGGTCAAGGGCATGTACCTGGGTTGCGGGCACATCCCCACTGGGAGATGTGCAGGAGGCGGCTGATCGATGTTTCTCTCTCATCAATGTTTCTGACTATCTCTCTCCCTTCCCCTCTGTGAAAAATCAATAAAATATATTTTAATAAAAAAAGATAAATCAGCAATAAATTATTTAACCATACAACTTAAAAAGCAACAACAACAAAAAAGCCCAGAGTAAGAAGGAAATAATAAAGACTAGAGCAAACATAACACAGAGACTAAAAAATAAATACAAAAGATCAATGAAACCAAGAACTGGTTCTTTGAAAGGATGAACAAAATTGATAACCCATTAGCCAGACTCATCAAGAAGCAAAGAGAGAGGACCCAATTAAATAAAATCAGAAATGAAAGTGGAGGAGTAACCACTACACTACAGAAATACAAAGGACTACAAGAAAATACTGTGAACAACTGTATATGCCAAGCTGGACATTGTAGAGTAAATAGACAAATTCCTAGAAAAATACAATCTCCCAAAACAATCAGGAAGAATCAAAAAACCTGATTGGGCCAAAAACAACTGATAATATAGAAGCAGTAATAAAAAATAAAACACACACACACACACACACACACACACACACACACACACACACAATTAACTCTCAGCAAACAAAAGCCTGGATCCAGGCAGTTTTATCAAATTTTCAAAGAAGAACTAATCCCTATACTCCTCAAACTCCTTCAGAAAACCCAAGACGAAAGAACACTTCCAAACTCCTTTTATGAAGCCAGTATAAAATTATCCTAAGTGTATAACCAGATAAAGACACTACAAAGAAAGAATTATAGGCCAATAACCTTGGTGAACATAGATGCTGAAATCCTCAAAAAAATTAGCAAATCGCATCCAACAATATATTAAAAAGGTCATACACCATGATCAAGTGGTATTTATTACAGAGATGCAAGGCTGGTACAATATTTGCAAATCGATAAATAAATTGACAAAATGACATGATCATATCGATAGACACAGAAAAAGCATCTGGCAAAATCCAAAACCCATTTTTGGTAAAAATTCAGCAAAGTGGGAATAGAGGTAGTTTATCTCAACATTATAAAGGCCATATATGACAAACCTACAGCCAACATCGTGCTCAGTGGGCAAAAGCTAAAGCCATTTCCCCTAAGAACAAGAACAAGACAGGGATGCCCACTTTCACCACTCCTGTTCAACAGAGTACTGGAAGTGCTAGCCATAGTGATCAGACAAGAAATAAAAGGCTTTCAAATTGGAAAAGAAGTAAAACTGGGGAAAAATGGCGACCAGCAGGAAGGTAGGGAGGGAGAGTGAGAGAGCAAGGAAGTGATAGAGGAGTGTGTGGATGCGTGTGGTGTGTGTGTATGAGCTAGGGACAGTTAGATTCTGCAGGTCTTCAAATGGGCTGCTAAACCGGGCAGTCTTAGGCGGCGGAGTCCTGCTCCCTGCGTGGACACTCCTGGGTGGCCAGCACAGGCACGGCGACCACGCCATCTTGGGAAACAGAGCTGCTTGAGACTAGGATCCTGGCCTCAGCACCACCCAGTCTGATCTCAGACACATACCAGGACCCTGCAGCCACTGGGGTCAGAAAGCTGTGACCACGGCTACAGACCTGCCGGCAGATCTGTGAGTAACAGAGCCCATCCCCCATTCCCGCAGGCTTGCAGGCAGCACCAGAGTAAATAACTGGTAGACCCACCCCTTTCCGGGGCCTCAGCGCTCCAGGAACTTTAGCCTGGAAGTGAGCAAGCACCTTGGAACTGATGCTGCATAGGGCCGGCTTCTGAGCCCTGGGCTGAGAGCAAACACGTGATCCCCAGGAATTGAGCCTACGCACATTGCCGGCTTCGGAGCCCTGGGCTGGGAGCAATCACTCAAACATCGGGAATTTGTCCAGCGTAGCGCAGGCCCAGGGACCCTGATTCTCTAGGCAGGAGGCAGCACCAAGCACCAGTGACATGACTGTGTTTCTTATCACCTGCACCTGAGATCCTGATTCCCTGTGCATTCATACTAAGAGCCAGTGACTCCAATTCCTGGTGCAAGGGCACACAGGGACCCTGATTCTCAAGGCAAGGTCACGCAAAGCAACAGAGACTCTGGATTCTTGGGGAACCCTGACTCCTGGTGCACACTAGGGGGCTCTGGTTTTCAACACCCTTCAGGGGGGTCTCTGTTTCAGCACGGTGCAGGCAGGGTTCCTGATACTAAGGGCGCGTACGAGGCCACATTGAGAGCTGACAACACTGACTCTGAGTGAGTCTGGTTCGCACCAACCCACAACAACCACACATCTTAGTGTCAGAGCTCTTCAGTGACAATAGGGTAGTGGGAGGCTCCAACTGCACACGGCCCAGGCCCATGCAACTCGACGTTTGAACCATCGGGAGATAATCAGAATGAAGACACGACACAACCACCAGAGGAAAGACAATGAGGAGTCACCAAGAAAGGACATTAATGAAATTGAAGCATGCAACATGACAGAAAAAGAATTCAGAATAATGGTTGTACAATTCATTCACCAGATGGACGAGAACATCAACAACCTATGCAAGAATCAGGAAGAAATGAAAAATGATATAGCTACAATCAAAAACACCATGGAAAGTTTCAATAGCAGAGTAGAAGAAGCAAAGGACCAAATTAGTGAATTAGAAGATAAAAGAGAAACAAGCTCAATCAGAACAACAACTGGAGAAAAAAAATAAAAAGCAGGAGGAGAGCCTAAAGGAGTTTCAGGACAACATGAAACGAAGTAACATACGCATAATAGGGCTGCAAGAAGGACAAGAAGAGCAGCAAGGATTAGAAAATTTATTTGAAGAAATAATGTCAGAAAACTTCCCAGATATGGGGAAGAAAAAAGTTACACAAGTACAGAGAGGCCCAGGCAAGATGAACCCCAAAAGACCCACACCAAGACACGTCATAATAACGATGGCAAATGTACAAGACAAAGAGAGAATCTTAAAGGCTGCAAGAGAGAAACAGAGAGTTACCTACAAAGGATCCCCCATCAGATTATCAAATGATTTCTCAACAGAAACACATCAGACCAGAAAAGAATGGACAGAAATTTACAAAGTGATGCAAGGCAAAGGACTGAATCCAAGAATACTCTATCCAGCAAGGCTATCATTCAAAATTGAAGGGGAAATAAGCTTCACAGACAAAAAAAGGCTAAGGAAGTTTATCACAACCAAACCAGCAATGCAAGAAATGCTTAAGGGACTGGGGTAAAAGAATAACTAAAAAGCCCAGAAAGAAAACAGCCACACACATACACACAAAAAAGAAATAGCTACAAACATGTACCTTTCAATAATAACTTTAAATGTAAATGGACTAAATGGTCCAATCAAAAGACATCCAGTGGCTGAATGTATAAAAAAACATGACGCATATATTTGATGTCTACAGGACACCCACCTCATTAGAAGGGACTCGCACAGACTGAAAGTGAAGGGATGGAAAAATATCTTTCAGGGAAATGGAAAGGAAAAAGAAGCTGGGGTAGCAATACTTATATCGGGAAATAGACCTCAAAGTGAAGGCTATAACGAGAGATAAGGGAGGCCACTTCATAATACTAAAGGGATCAATACAACAAGAGGATATAACCCTGATAAACATATATGCACCCAATGCAGGAGCACCCACATACATAAGAAAACTCTTGGAAGATATCAGGGGAGAGATCGACAACAATACAATTATAGTAGGGGACTTTAATACACCACTGACATCACTGGATAAATCCGCTAGACAGAAACTCAGCAAAGAAACAGCAATCCTAAATGACTCAATAGATCAGATGGACTTAATCTACATCTTAGAACACTTAACCCCAAAGCCAAAAATATACGTTCTTCTCAAGTGCTCATGGGACATCTACAAAAATAGACCACATATTGGATCACAAACAAAGTCCCCAAATTCAACAAGATTGAAATCATTCCAAGCACCTTCTCAGACCACAACGCCATAATATTGGAAATAAACTACAATAAAAACAACTCAAAATACTCAAACACTTGGAAGCTGAATAGCATGTGATTAAAGATTGATTGGGTTACCAATGAGATCAAAGAAAAACTTAAAAACATCCTGGAAACTAATGACAATGAAAACACAACAATCCAAAATCTTTGGGACACAATGAAAGCAGTCCTGAGAGGGAAGTTTATAGCTCTACAGGCCTATCTCAGCAAACAAGAAAAAATGGTAGTAAATCATCTAAATCTACAGCTCAAAGAATTAGAAAGAGAGCCACAAGAAAAGCACAGAGTGAGCAGAAGGAAGGAGATAATAAAGATTAGAGCAGAAATAAATGACATAGAGACGAAAAAAACAATACAGAAAATCAATGAACCAAGAGCTGGTTCTTTGAAAGGATAAACAAGATTGACAGACTTCTAGCCAGGCTC
This sequence comes from Myotis nattereri, assembly GCF_964212035.1. Taxonomy (NCBI): domain Eukaryota; kingdom Metazoa; phylum Chordata; class Mammalia; order Chiroptera; family Vespertilionidae; genus Myotis; species Myotis nattereri. Next base: position 30,356 of record NW_027669578.1, on the reverse strand, counting down.
ACCAAGAAGCAAAGAGAAAGGACCCAAATCAATAAAATCAGAAATAATAGAGGCCAAATAACAACAGATCCCACAGAAATACAAATGATTGTTAAAAAATACTATGGACAACTCTACTCCAACAAACTATACAACCTGGAGGAAATGGACATATTCCTAGAAAAATACAACATTCCAAAACTCAATCAGGAAGAATCTAAAAATCTCAACAGGCCAATAACTATGGAAGTAATTGAAGCAGTCATCAAAAACCTTCCGGCAAACAAAAGCCCAGGGCCAGACGGCTTCACAGGGGAGTTTTACCAAATATTCAAGGAAGAACTAAAACCTATCCTCCTCAGAATACTACAAAAAATCCAAGAGGAAGGAACACTTCCAAGCTCATTCTATGAAGCCAGCATCACCCTAATACCAAAACAACGTAAAGACAACGCAATGAAAGAGAATTACAGGCCAATATCCCTCATGAACATAGATGCCAAAATCCTCAAGGAAATCTTAGCAAATCGGATCCAGGAGTATATCAGAAAGATCATACACCACGATCATGTAGGATTTATCCCAGTGATGCAAGGATGGTACAATATCTGCAAATCAATAAATGTGATACATCACATAAACAAATTGAAAGGAAAAAACCACATAGTCATATCAATTGATATAGAAAAAGTATTTGACAAAATTCAACACCCATTTTTGATAAAAACTCTCAGCTAGGTGGGAATTGAATGATCATACCTCAACATAGTAAAAGCCGTATATGACAAACCCACAGCCAACATCATACGTAATGGACAACAACTAACACCATTTCACCTAAGAACAGAAACAAGACAGGGATGCCCACTATCACCACTCCTGTTCGACATAGTACTGGAAGTATTAGCCATTGCAATTAGACAAGAAGAAGAAATAAAAGGCATCCAAATTGGAAAAGAAGAAGCAAAACTGTCCTTATTTGCAGATGACATGATATTATACTTAAAAAACCCTAAAGACTCCATCAAAAAACTTTTAGACTTAATAAAAGAATTCGGCAATGTAGCAGGATACAAAATTAACCCCAAGTAATCTGAGGTATTTCTATACACCAATAGTGAACTTGCAGAAACAGAGACTAAAAAAGCAATCCCATTTACCATCACACCAAAAAAATTAAGCTACCTAGGAATAAACTTAACTAAAGAGGTAAAAGACCTCTACTCAGAAAACTACAGGACGTTGAATAAAGAGATAGAGGAAGACCTAAAGAGATGGAAGAACATACCATGTTCTTGGATTGGTAGAATCAACATCATTAAAATGTCCATACTGCCCAAAGCAATCTATAAATTCAACACACTTCCCATTAAAATACCAATGGCATATTTCACAGACCTAGAACGAACTCTCCAAAAATTCATCTGGAATAAAAAACGACTCCGAATAGCTGCAGCGATCCTGAGAAAGAACAAAGTAGGTGGGATCTCAATACCAGATATCAAGCTGTATTACAAAGCCACTGTTCTCAAAACTGCCTGGTACTGGCACAAGAACAGACATATAGATCAACGGAATAGAATAGAGAGCCCAGAAATCAGCCCCAACCAATACGCTCAATTAGTATTTGACAAAGGAGGCAAGAACATACAATGGAGTCAAGATAGTCTCTTCAATAAATGGTGTTGGGAAAATTGGACAGATATATGCAAGAAAATGAAACTAGACCACCAACTTACACCATACACAAAAATAAACTCAAAATGGATAAAGGACTTAAATATACGACGGGAAACCATAAAAATTCTAGAAGAATCCAAAGGCAACAAAATCTCAGACGTATGCTGAAGCAATTTCTTCACTGATACAGCTCCTAGGGCACTTGAAACTAAAGAGAAAATGAACAAATGGGACTACATCAAAATAAAAAGCTTCTGCACAGCCAAAGAAACCATCAACAAAACAACGAGAAAACCCACTGTGTGGGAAAACATATTTGCCAATGTCATATCTGATAAGGGCCTAATCTCCAAAATTTATAGGGAACTCATACAACTTAACAAAAGGAAGATCAGCAATCCAATCAAAAAATTGGCAAAGGATCTAAATAGACACCTTTCAAAAGAGGACATTCAGAAAGCCAAGAGACATATGAAAACATGCTCAAAGTCACTAATCATCTGAGAGATGCAAATCAAAACAACAATGAGGTATCATCTCACACCTGTCAGACTGGTTATCATCAACAAATCAACAAATGACAAGTGCTGGAGAGGATGTGGAGAAAAAGGAACACTTGTGCACTGCTGGTGGGAATGCAGACTGGTGCAGCCACTATGGAAGACAGTATGGAGTTTCCTCAAAAAACTGAAAATGGAACTCCCATTTGACCCTGTGATCCCACTTCTAGGAATATATCCCAAGAAACCAGAAACACCAATCAGAAAGGATATATGCACCCCTATGTTCATAACAGCACAATTCACCATAGCTAAGATCTGGAAACAGCCTAAGTGCCCATCAGTAGATGAATGGATTAGAAAACAGTGGTACATCTACACGATGGAATACTATGCTGCTGTAAAAAAGAAGGAACTCTTACCATTTGCAACAGCATGGATGGAACTGGAGAGTATTATGCTAAGTGAAATAAGCCAGTCAATGAAGGAAAAATACCACATGATCCCACTCATTTCTGGATAATAAAGATCATTATAAACTTATGAACAAAAATAGATACAGAGGCAGAGCTGCCTCGAACAGACTGTCAAACTACAGCAGGAAGGCCGGGGAGGGTTGTGGGGTAGGAGGGGGGTGGGTAAGAGATCAACCAAAGGACTTGTATGCATGCATATAAGCATAACCAATGGACATAAGACACTGGGGGCTAGGGGAGGCCAAATGATTGTCAAGGGCGTGGGAAAAAAGGAGACATATGTAATACTCTTTGTAATACTTTAAGCAATAAAAAAAAATATGTTTACATCGATGAAAAAAAAAATAAAATATGTTTACATCGATAAAAAAAAAGTAAAACTCTCATTATTCACAGATTACTTAATGTAGAAATGCCAAAGATTCTATCAAAAAAACTAGACTTAATAAAGGCATTCAGCAATGTAACAGGATACAAAATTAACACCCAGAAATCTATAGCTTTTTTAACACCGATAATGAACTCACAATAAGAAAAACTGAAGAAACAATCCCATTTACCATTGCAACAAAAAAATTAAGATACTTAGGGTAAACTTAACTAAGGAGGTAAAAGAATTGTACTTGGGAAACTACAGGATGTTGAAAAAAGAGATAGAGGAAGACATAAACAATGGAAGAATATAGCATGTTCATGGATTGGTAGATTCAGCATCATTAAAATATTCATACTGTCCAAAGCAATCTATAGATTTAATGCAATCCCCATTAAGAAACCAATGGAACATTTCACAGACTTAGAACAAATTCTTATGGAATAAAAGAAAAGATCACAAATAGTCACAGCAATTCTAAGAAAGAAGAACAAAGTTGGAGGGATCACAATATCAGATATCAAGCTATATTACAAAGCCACTGTTCTCAAAACTGCCTGGTACTAGCACAAGAACAGACATAGACCAATGGAACAGAACAGAGAAACCAGAAATCCAAACATTATGCTCGATTAATAATTGACAAAGGAGCCAAGAGCATACAATGGAGTCAAGACAGTCTCTTCAATAAATGATTAATTGGGCAGGTAACGTGCAAAAAAATGAAACTAGAACACCAACTTACACCATACACAAAAACAAACTCAAAATGGATAAAGGACTTAAACATGAGATGGGGAACCATAAAAATATTAGAATCCACAAGCAGCAAAATATTATACATACGTTGTAGCAGTGTCTTTACTGATACAGCTCCTAAGGCAATGGAAATTAAAGAGAAAATAAACAAATGGAACTACATCAAAATAAGCTTTTACACAGCAAAAGAAACCATCAACAGAACAACAAGAAAGCCTACTGAATGGGAGAACATATTTTCCAGTGTTCTCTCTGATAAGTGTTTAACCTTCAAAATTTACAGGGATCTTATACAACTTAATAAAGGAAGATAGACAATCAAAAAGTGGGCAAAGGACCTTTTCAAAAGAGGACATTCAGAAAGCCAAGAGACATGAAAACATGCACAAAGTCGCTAAGCATCCAAGAAATGCAAATCAAAACAACAATGAGGCACCTGACATCACACCTGTTAGAATGGCTATCATCAACAAATTGACAAGTGACAAGTGCTGGTGAGGAGGTGGAGAAAAAGGAACACTCTTGCACTACTGATGGGAATGCAGATTGGTGCAGCCACTGTGGAGAACAGTTTCCTCAAAAAACTAAAAATGGAATTCCTATTTGACCTAGTGATCCCACTTCTAGGAATATATCCCAAGAAATCAAAAACATGAATCAGAAAGGATATATGCACCCCTATATTCATAGCAGCACAATTTGCAATAGCTAAGATTTGGAAACAGTCTAAGTGCCCATCAGCAGGTGAAGGCATTAAAAAACTGGTACATCCACACAATGGAATACTAAGCTGCTGTAAAAAAGATGGAATTCTTACCATTTGCAACAGCATGGATAAAACTGGAGACCACTATGCTAAGTGAAATAAGCCAGTCTGAGAAAAATAAATATCACATAATCTCACTCACTTTTGGAATAGAATCTTACCTAATAATATACAAATATGTAAATTGACTATACCTCTGCTATGCTCATCAGCCAATGATGAGATTATGCAAATTAACCCAACAAAGATGGCGGTTAATTTGCATACATAGGAGCAAAATGGCGGAGCAAAGACTGAAGGTTCCATCTGGAGCCGCAAAGACTGAAGGCTCCAGCCGGACCGAAGGCCTGGGTTCTGGTTGCCGGAGGAAAACCGGTGCCGGCAGCCAGGGGAAGGGAAGGCCTATTGCACGAATCTCTTCGTGCAATGGGCCTCTAGTGAACAATATAAACTGATGAACAAATACAATGCCAGAGAGAAAAAATAATTTAGAATCTAATAGAAGTTATGCTTTACTTGCAGATTTTTAATATTTCCTACAACTGTGTGATATTATAGTTATTATACTTGAAATCTTTTTCTTGAAATATTAGTTTATTGTATGTGACAATAGAATTAAAATTGTCGTTGAAAATATTAATGTTTATTGCATGCAACATTATATTTAATATTGTTTTTCTTGAGATATATTAAAAAAGAAAAAGAAAAATGAGAATTACAAAGGTATCTGCTGCATTTCAGACATTGTTTTTGTTACTACCTTCATGTATTTTTAGATCCAGCAATATGGAGAATTCAATGAGCATGAGCAGATGAGTTTTACCTGCCATTTTTTTAAGCTGAGACTTCAGTTAAGGGGAGTTGTATGTACAGTAAAAATGTGTTTTCTGTACTATAGCACATGCATGCTATTGACATGGAACATTTTAAGAGAGCAATTCTCAATTCACTATCCTGGAGAGAATCTCTGGGCAGGAATACTTTGCTCTTTAATAGTGGCTACAGAAATCCCAGTAGGTCAGTATGAAACCATGTCTTGTGGCAGTTTTGTGGGTAATAACCCATGACATAGGGCATTGGCTTTGTCATCCTTGTTTGACAGGTATATCTGAATCTTATTCTGAATTTCTGAAAATTGGAATATTACAGCATTGCTTTAAGTACATTCTCCTTATTTTTGGACCCATTTTATCTTTGACAAAATCTGAAGTAAAATAGTCTTGTGAATTTTGAGGAAAACAAAGCTAAAGGTTTCAGACATTTAATAGCACCTTTCTAGTCTCCTAAATTCTTCTGTCCTCTAGTTCTGATACCAATGTGATTTTAGAGTCTTAATTTCTTTGGAGGCTAAGAATCTCTGTCCAAGACTCTGATGAATTAGTATAATCCTATGTAATAAAACCCTAATATGCAAATCGAACAGTGGAACTACTGGTCACTATGATGTGCACTGGCCACCAGAGGACAGACGCTCAGTGCAGGAGCTTCCCCCTGGTGGTCAGTGCATCCCCACGGGGGGTCACCATTCAGCCAAAAGCTGGGCTCATGGCTGGCTAGCATAGTGGTGGTGGCAAGAGAGGCTCTGAGGCAGCGCTAAGGAGCAGCAAGCCCAGCTTCTGGCTGGTGAGCGCAGCGGTGGTGGCAGGGAGTGGACCTTAGCCAGCAGTCAGACATCTCTTGAGGGGTCTCGGACTGCAAGAGGGTGCAAGTCAGGCTGAGGGACCCCTCTCCCCCAGTGCACGTGCACTGGGCCTCTAGTGATTATATTCAGAAAACAAGAACAAGGACTTTTTTTTTATATAACTGAGGAAGCAGAAAGTCTTGTATCTTCCGTTGGAATGAAATGCATTGCAGCCTTATCTGAGAGAGTTAATTGTGGTATCTGAAGTTAGCATTTGCTGCTTCCTCTGAAACTGAGAACATAAAATTTGTTTTTTATAAAGACATGCAGACTATCAGCTAGTTGAGACAAGTGCAGTGATGAGCGTGGGGAAGAATATTATAAAATGTTTCTGAAGGGGGGAAAATATCAACATTAAAAAAATATCTACATATGTAAAAGGCTAAGCGACTGGCCAACTGAATGGTAGGTATGATAAACACTGATCACCAGAGGCACACTCTCAGTGCAGGAGCTGCCAAGCAACAGCAATCTTGAACAGTGCCCTCTTGCACTCTGGGACCCTCGGGGGATGTTGGACTGCTGGTTTTGGCCCAATCCCCACAAGCCAGGCTGAGGGACCCCAACTGCAGGAGGGATCCTCCTCACTCCACAAATGATCTTTAAGCCCCGATGCTGCCCCTCGTGCGGCAAGCCAGAGAGGGAGTGCAGGAGGTTGGTTCCAGGGCATGTCTGGCCCATCTTGCCCAGTCTTACCCTACCGGCCACCTTCTAATTTCCTTTCAATGTGGACGAATCCATGCCCCAGGCCTCTAGTATTAAAAATAATGTCCAAGGGTCAGAGCATTTTCTTCCACTAAAATATCAATAGGAAAGTCCAAATGGAGAAAATGACAACAGAATGAAGAGTAAGATTATTAGGAAACAGTAAGATTATTAGGAAACAATTATAAAAAAAAAAGAGCTTTTAAACAAAAAATGTTTCTGTGGTAGGTAGGTCAGGGAATTCAACTTAGAATTTAAATGCATATTGTGTTGATTCGCAGATGACAAAGAAAATTAAGAAACTGGAAAAAGAAATGACAATATGGCGTACCAAATGGGAAAGTAATAATAAAGTACTTCTGCAAATGGCTGAAGAGGTAAGAAGGTTTTACATGACTGAATAGTGAATGCTCATATTAAGGCAGGATGGAATGTCTAGATGTTTACTAAAGTAATTGCTGGTTTGATTACTAAAGTTTAATTAGTTTACTTAAGTTAAATTTAGTGAGGTATTTAAACTTATTTCCCCAACTAATTAGCTCAGGTTTATGTTATAGACAGCTCTAAAGTATCTTGATTTTGCTTATGCAGATTAAGAATTATTAAACTTGGTACACTGCTCCCCTCAAAGTTTTTGATTCATTAAATTTGGGATATAGCCCAAGAATTTGCAATTCTAAAAATTATCCAGGTAATACTGATGTTGATTCAAAGGCCGCAACCTGAAAGGCAGTGATCTTCAGTAAAGACAATTTGATTAAGATTTAATTTGATTTGATTAACTTGTAATTTACTGATTTTCTGCCCTTATTCTTTCCAAAAGGCAACAAACTACTTTTTGTCATAGTTGTTGTAAATAACAATGAAGTGAATTCCATGTACAGTTTCTAAATGTCTCACTTTCATAAACTTGGTAGGGCTAGTTTATAACATTTCACAAGAGAAAACATTAGGGCTCTAAAAGGTGGAAGAGAATAAAAAAAAATCTATTTAGACAAAAACATTCTTATTTCTAGCATTTTAAATTAAGATGCTGAATTTCCTTAATACTTACTACTTAAAGTCATGAAGTAGATCTTGATTACTTGAATGAAATATGATAAAGAATTTAATTTTTGCATTGCTCCATATAATTATAAATATTTTAAATGTCAGTATATACATATACTGTGATGTCCAAGAGATGATAAAAAGTAGTTTCCAGTGTGGCTTAGATTAGTTAATTTTGTATACAATAATCTAATTTCTGTTTATATATACTAAGATTACATAAATTCTGTCGTGTTTTTTTTTTTTCTTTAGAAAACTATTCGTGATAAAGAGTACAAGTCCTCTCAAATGAAACTGGGACGGTTAGAGAAGCTGTTTAGAGCTCTTCAAATGGAAAGAAATGAGCTCAATGAGAAAGTGGAAGTGCTGAAAGAGCAAGTCTCTGTAAAAGAAGCAGATGTAGATTTAGCAACAGCTGTGATAAAGCCCTGTACTACTGTTGCTTTTCAGAAAGAGTTGAACACTTCCTCTAAAAGAGCTCCAGGAATCTACTTGCAGGATGAAACCAAGGCAGCAAATAAAACAAAACGCAATTCAAAAGACCCATCCCACATGATCTCTTCTGGACATTGATTCAGTTAATGAGATTACTGAATTCAGTTAAGACTGATTACTGTATTGAGAGATATATTTTCTATATAACTTTCCTGAAGCAGCGAGTATTGATTTTCAGATTAAAGTTTTATTACATTTTCTACCAGTTCTGTATTTTCTTGAAACTTCTGAACTATACAATACATGATGCTGCCTAGCGGTTTTGCATTGTTTAATGTATACATTTCCAGAGCTGTATTGCATAGCTGCCTTATTTTCCCTTTATTGGAATATGTGTTCATTATCTTGTCCTTTTAATGTATCTGTTTCTGTGTTCATTGCCTTATCTGTTCCTTTGGATATATTATCATGATTAAATTCAGATTTGTTCTGACAATGGGTTCCTATCCTATGTAAAAACTAAAATTAATTTAAACACTCTAGCCAATAACACAAAATATAAAAATGGTTAGTTTTGTGTGATAGCTTATTTAAATACCAAGTGAAAAATAAAACCTGAGTGTGGGACATGTGAAGCAAACAGCATATTTAATTCATACTAGCTTTTTGATAATATTTTTTACCACTTCACAAATTGAGAAGACTGCACATCTTGATTCAGAGTTTTGGTAAGTTACATATATATCAACATACCATTTGTAAAGAAACTAGGATATATAGACAAGTCATTGGACAAACAGGCTAAATGTTTCTGTGACTAAGAACAGTTGTACTGCTTTAATTTCAGGTTAGAACAGACATATAAAAGAAATTAGTACTAGATCTCTGCATATAAAATGGGAAAATTTCTGAACATTGTAATTCCATTCCTTAATTTCTTTTATTTTAATATCTAAAAACAATATTTTACTTAAATGTCCCTGTCATACTTAAAATGGATTTAAAATGGATTAAAATGAAAAATTATACAATAGGAACAAGAGCCTAGAGTGTGAAATATTTAAAAATTTTCATCATTGGCCATGATAATCAACAGGCCAGGTGGTGAAGAAAAAGCAATGTACATGAAATTTGACTAATTATAATGCCAGAATTAGCATAATCAAACAATCCCCCACCCACGTTTTATTAGTATCTATTAAATGAAATATTGTCCACAACTCTTTGAAAGAAAATGAAGATACATATCAGAAATAGAATTTAACTTAAAATTGAGCATATTTTACTAGGATGCTGCTGCTTGTAAGCTCTTAACATTTTATTAAGTAGTTGTGTATCCCATCACACTTCTCTGTGTTGTTTTGTGTAGAAGGTAATGGGCTGAGAGCTTTATGAGTGACAGCACTTGGTCTACTGTTTTAGGTGGACTAAGTATATTACATAATATGTAGTAGTAGAAGATATTAAAAGGAACTGGATTGTTTGGTAAGCTTTCGATTTCTTTTTTAGAATTTGTTAACCAAGTGAAAAAAAGAGGTGACAATAGCTAATGAGAATAGTTGTGTGTTTTTTAATGAGTATGTAGGATTCACAGTTTCTACTATGTTCTTGAACCCAAGTTGGCTAGGTCTGTTTTTATACTTGCGCAAATCTAAAATACATGGTATCTGACTCTTTGTTTTTCAGCCCTTGTTTGGAAATACTATAGCTTGCCTACAAAATGTTTAAATGCTGAAATCAGTTAAATTGTGTTGTACACCTTTTTGTGGAAACTTCCAGAGTTCTAAAACGATTGGGTAGTGGATTTCAATGTAGACAAAAGAACGTGGATGCAAATTAGCAGAGCATTTCATCTTCAGATTTATAGAAATACATTTTGTGGTTATGAGACTTAATTTTTAGTTGTGTATGACAGTCTTATTACACCTGTTATCACAATTCATTTCTCAGTTGTTACAGAAAGATCTACCTCTTTCAGACTGTAAATGAAAATAACCAAAAAAAAGGGTGTAGTACTAAATACACTGCTTTATTTTTATAGCTCACTTCCTTCATGGAGATACAGAATTGATAAGGCAGTCTTCATTGTTCTAAGATATTTTGTAGAGATTTTCCATTAATGTGAATCTTATTTTATCTACTCTGTTAAGGTTTAGTAAATATGAAATGATTAATTTAACAGCCTCTGTGTGTTTTTTAAATTTAATGATGAATTATCAAGTTCAAATTTTTATAAAAAGCTGATTTCTCTTAATTAATTATTACACAATTTAAATAAGCTGGGAGTAGAGTAGAGGAGACTGCTCTCTGATAGGTTGGCAAGTCATTTCAGCCAGAGCTATGTTGGCATTTTTTTTTTCTTTTGAAGTGGGTGATTCTAGAATATTTCTATAATTTAAATTTGGCAAGACTTTAAAAAGCTGCAGGGATTGAATTTCTCTAGTCCTAGTTGATCTTCGCAAGGATGCTTATATATAGAATTTCAGTGATATTTACTTAAGCAAAAGTTAAGTCCTAATTCTATTTAAGCAAGTTTCTTTTTATGTTATCAAAATTATAAGAATTATAGCAATAAGCTTTTTGTAATATTTGAAAGAAATCATTTTAAAATATTACATAACATGGTGCTAGAAACATTTCCATATAGAAACAATATGTGTAACTTTATTTTATTTTTAAAGTGGATTTTTATTTATCTGGGTGACATCCTATATAATAAAGAGATGATATGCAAATTGACTGTCACACTTTTGCACAAGATGGCCACCCCCATGTGGTCAAAGATGGCCAGCAGGGGAGGGCAGTTATGGGCAATCAATCCAGCAGGGGAGGGCAGTAAAGGGAGACCAGGCCTGCAGAGGAGGGCAATAAGGGGTGACTGGGCCAGCAGAAAAGGGCACTTGGGGGTAACCAGGTCTCTAGGGGAGGGCAGTTGGGGGTGACCGGGCCAGCAGAGAAGGGCACTTGGGGGTGATCGGGCTGGCAGGGGATAAGTTAGATATCAATTAGGCTAGCAGGAGAGTAGTTAGGTGTCGATCAGTCTGGCAGGGAAGTGGTTAGGGACAATCAGTCAGGCAGGTGAGCAGTTGGGAGCCAGCAGTCCTGGATTGGAGAGGGTTCAGGCTGAGCTGAGGGACACCCAATGCAAGAATTTCATGCACTGGGCCTCTAGTTGGTTAATAAAACCATACAGGTTTCAAGTGTATAACTGAATACATCATTTGTATAATGTATCCTGCACTCACTCTCTCTCTCTCTCTCTCTCTCTCTCTCTCTCTCTATATATATATATATATATATATATATATAGAGAGAGAGAGAGAGAGAGAGAGAGAGAGAGAGAGAGAGAGAGAGAAGAGAGAGAGAAGAAAGAGACAGAGAGACAGAGAGAGAGAGCACAAACAACCAGAACAATTGGTTGTTATGAAGCCCACTGTGGCCAGCAAACCAGCCTGATCAGGTTGGCCTGATCAGCCAACCTTCCGTGCCCCTTTCTCCCAGCCAGCCCAAACCCAGTGGGCCCCCACCACCTCAATGTTGAGTCTCTTTCCTCCTTAATTACCTCCCACCATTTATCCTCTTTCACCTCCCCACACTCCTTTCATTCTGGTAATCATATACTGTTGGCTATTTCTGTTTTGTTTTCACTCAGCCCCCCCAAACCCTTCTCCTCTAATGCTGTCAGTCTTTTCTCTGTATCTGTAATTATGTTTCTATTTTGTTCATCAATTTCCACATATGAGTGAGATCATGTATTTGTCTTTCTCTGACTGCCTTTTTTTTACTTAGCAAAAACATCTTTAGGTACATTCACGCTGTTGTGAATGATAAGCACAGTTTTATGTTCTAGTTGAAAGACCTAGGAAAAAGCTAGTGTTTGAGTGCCTAGTTAAGTCACAAATGAAAAATAACAAAATGGCATCTATATATTTATATATATAAGCCTAAGCAACCGAACAACTGGAATGACTGGCCAGTCACTATGATGTGCACTGCCCCCTGGTGTGTTCCCACAGCCACTCTCGAATGGCCAGCTGACTTCCCATGGCCTCTCCCTCCACACAACTGGTCACTCCTGTGATCCTTCCCCCTGGCTGGCCAACCTCCCACAGTCCCTCCTGCTTACAGGCCTCAATCACCGGCCAGGCTGAGGGACCCCACTGAGCACAAAATCATGCACCTGGCGCATATATATATATATATATATATATATATATATATATAGAGAGAGAGAGAGAGAGAGAGAGAGAGAGAGAGAGAGAGAGAAGAGAGAGAGAAGAGAGAGACAGAGAGAGAGAGCACAAACAACCAGAACAATTGGTTGTTATGAAGCCCACTGTGGCCAGCAAACCAGCCTGATCAGGTTGGCCTGATCAGCCAATCTTCCGTGCCCCTTTCTCCCAGCCAGCCCAAACCCAGTGGGCCCCCACCACCTCAATCAGGGGCAGGGTGTGCTGGCCAACCACCCGCAGCCTCTCCCCACAGTTGGCCTCACCCCCAATGGGCCCCCACCACCCTGATCAGTCCATGGCCCCTCCCCGCATCCAGCTCTACCCCTGATCAGCCCCCTGACTCTAATCTGGGAAAGTGCCAGCTGGCCAACCATCTATAGCCTCTCCCCTTGGCCGTTGGCCTATGATGGGCCACCTCCACATCATTCTGGGGCAAGGCCAGCCAGCCCACCACTCACAGCCCCTCCCACCAGCTGGCCCAGCCTTGATCGGGCCCTGATCAGGGTGGGCCTGCCAACCAACCTCCTGCCATATCCTCCCGACAGGCCCGGCCCCAATCCGCTGATTGGGGCTGGATGGGCCGGACCCCACCCATGAATGAATTCATGCAGTAGTGCCTCTGGTATATATATGAAAGGCTAAGTGGCCGGCCAGTAAAGTATGACACACACTGGCCACCAAGGGGCAGGTGCTCAACGCAGGAGCTGCTGAGCAACAGTAACATTGCAGAGTGCCCTCTCACACTCCAGGACCCCTTGAGGGATGTCAGACTGCCAGTTTCGGCCTGTTCCTCGCAGACCAGGCTGAGAGATCCCACCTGCTGGAGGGACCCACTCACTCCACAGATGCCCTTCAAGCCCTGGTGCCGCCCCAAGTGCAATTGGCTGAAGAGGGACCAGGGAAGGTTGGCTTCAGGGCATGTCTGGCTCATCTTGCTCAGTCCCGCCCTGTTGGCCACCTAATTAATTTCCTTTCAATGTGCATGAATCTGTGCACCCGGCCTCTAGTTTACTTATAAAACACACTAGAGGCCTACTGCATGCAATTTGTGCACTGGTGCAGTCCCTAGGCCTGGCTGATGATTGAAGCACAAATGTCTGGGGACAGGTCCCAAGACCACCCTTCTGGGTCCTGGTCAGCACCCGCCCCTCCCATTGCTTCTGATTGCCCTGCTTGCACCTGCCTTGTCCTGGCACCGCCCACACACCTGCTCCACTGTCCCACCACAGCCCAACTCTCATTGAGCCCCATCAGGGCTGGCAGTGCCTCCAATGCCGCCCGCTGCCAGCACCATGTTGCAGTCACCTGCCATGTCCCATGCTACCTTCTGGTGGTCACACATGTCATAGCAAGCGGTTAAACTAGTCAAGGGGACAATTTGCATATTAGTCTTTAATTATGTAGGATATATCATAAGCATATAGTATCCAAAATACACTCAACAACAAAAAGACAAAAATTTGGAAAAAGTACTTAAAGATGTGTAATAAAAACATGAAATGAAACTCAACATTAGTAATCTTTAGGGAAGTGCAAATCAAATGTATGAGATACCATTTTATACTTACTTGTCATAATAAGTAGCACTATTTAACACCAGACAAAATAAGGTGAGCATGAGCAGAAATTGGAACTATTGTAAATAGGGAAATGTAAAATACTGCAGCTTCTATGGAAAATAATTGGGTTGTTTCTTAAAAAGTTGAATAGAGCAAACCCAACTTTCTTCAAGATAACTGAAAAAGTATACCTATATGTACACAGGTTCATAGCACGTTCACAATAGTCAAAAGAAAACAACCATAATTTCAATTAATAAATGGGTAACTACATTCTGATATATACAAACAATGGTCTTAAGAAGACTAAAGACTATCTGCTGTAACATTTACGAATGTCAACAAACCTTAACTTGAAGAAGTGGGATACAAAAGTCCGCATATGTGACTCCAACATGGCGGTCAGCGGGCCTGAGTGAGGGAGAGAGTGTGAGTGAGTGGCAGGGCCAGTGTATGGACCTGCATGGGCATCTGAGTGTAAGGGACACTGATTGCACAGTGGGTGGTTTGTGCTTTACTGGTGGAGAGCTGCTGCTACCACAGCTACTACCTCAGTGGTGCTCCAGCTTAGAGAACTCACCATCTTGAAGGGTTTACAAGGTCCTCCTTGGAAGGAGGCTTCAAGGAGCATCAGTGACTGACTACCTAGCCTCACCACCACCCAAAGTCCACAGCCTAGGCCTTGAACCTACACACAAACCACTCCAGACCCCACATGGCCACTGAGGACACAACCCAGACTCTGCACATCTGTGGTGAGTGGTGGTGGGACCTCTCTGCCTGGCACATATCCAGCCTGATCCTGTGTGCCACACTGGTTCCCAGTCTGGACTCTGGACTCTGTGCTATCACTATATAACCACCACTGACCTGGCAGAACTCTTGCCCCTGCTGTGTACTCACCTACTGCCACTGCTACTGTGCAGCTACCACCACCCTAGAGCCCAGTTGCTAGACTCCACCAGCAGAGTTAGGGGGTGGGAGGTGGATGTAGCCTCCCCTGACCTGAACCTATTAAACTGAGGACCTGAGGAGACTGAAGAGGCTGCAGATCTATAGGTGAGACAGAAGCATCTGGGCCTGAGAGAGAAGGCCTTGAGGGCACTGGCTGTGAAGCCTACAGAGTGGGTGCAGCTGTAGAAGCCTGGGCTGAAGTCCCTGAATAGAGTTGCACTAACACCCTACCATCATGCAGCCTGGGAAGCTCCTCTGACCAGTGGGAAGGGCCATGCAATGGAGCTCAGGGCAACCTACACTGGAGGGGTCTGAAGGACACACTATAAACACTGAATAAGGGGGACCCTCTATTTCTTGGAGGAACTTATGAGGATGAGCAGAAAGGGCTGAACAGTAGGTCCATGAAGGTGGTCAGCCCTGCCCATCTGGAAAACAGAGGAAGTATCCTCTTTCCCACCAGCAAAACTGCTACTTCTAACCCAATCTGCAGCAACCTGAGGTAAGGGAGGAGGTGCCAGCAAACCAGGCAGAGCTGAAGCATTGGAAGGAAAGGAACCCAAGCCCCCACCCCCCACAAACATACACCTCCTACAAGCCACTGGGGAAGGGAGAACAGCTCAGAAGGAAATGGCCTGAAGTATTCAAATTAATAAAAATCAAGGACCTAAATTCAAGATTTCTATATATAGTAAGTCTATTTAAAATTGAAGGAGAAAGAAAAAATTTCACAGATAAAAAAGGCTAAGGGAGTACATTACTACTAAACCAGCAATTCAAGAAATGTTAAAGGAACTGATTAAGAAGAAAAGGAAAGAGAGAGGAACATAGACATAAAAATAACAATAAATAATACCTATCAATAATAACTGCAAATGTAAATGGATTAAATGCTCCAGTCAAAAGACATAGGGTGAGTGAAAGGATGAGGAAGCATGGCCAATATACTAGTATATGCTGTCTATGAAAGACACATCTCAGAACAAAAGATACACACAGAATGAAAGTGAAAGACTTATTCTATTCTATACAAATTAAAAGAAAAAAAAAAGGATAGCTGGGGTAGCAATACTCATATCTTACAAAATAGATTTCAAAACAAAGACCATAACAAGAGACAAGGCCACTATATAATACTAAAGGGAATGATTCAACAAGAGGATATAGCCCTTGTAAACCGATGCACCCAATATAGGAGCATCCACATGTAAAAACAAACAAACAAACAAAAAAAAAACACCTTGGATGGACTTCAAGGGAGACATTGACAGTAATACAGTCATAGTAGAGGACTTTAATACCCCACTGTCATCACCAGATAGATCTTCCAGACAAAAAATGAACAAGAAAACAGAGGCCTTTAATGACACACTAAATCAGATCGATTTAACTGATATTTACAGACAATTCTCCCCAGAGCAATAGAATATACATTCCTCGCCCTAACCGGTTTGGCTCAGTGAATTGAGAGTCGGCCTGTGGACTGAAGGGTCCCACATTTGATTCCAGTCAGGGGAATGTACCTTGGTTGTGGGCACATCCCCAGTGAGGAGTGAGCAGGAGGTAGCTGATCAATGTTTTTCTCTCATTGATGTTTCTAACTCTCTATTGCTCTCCCTTCCTCTCTGTAAAAATTAATAAAACATAGTTTTAAAATAACAATATACATTTCTCTCGTGGACACATGGAACTTTCTCAAAAATAGACTGTTAGAACACAAAGTAGATACAAGAAGATTGATGTAAAACCAAGCATCTTCTCAGATCACAATGGCATGACGTTAGAAATCAACTATAATAAAAAAAAACAAAACCTCAAAAACACATAAATACATGGATGCAAAATAGCATGTTATTAAACAATAAATGGATTACCAATGAGATGAGCAAGCAATTAAAAACTTCCTGAAAACAAATGAAAATGAACACACAACCACCCAAAATATACAGGACATGTCCAAAGCAGTTCTGAGAGGAAACTCAGAAGAAAAGAAAGAAAGAAAGGAAGAAAGAGAAAGAAAGAAAGAAAGAAAGAAAGAAAGAAAGAAAGAAAGAAAGAAAGAAAGAAAGAGAAAGAGAGAAAAAGAAAAGGCAATAATAAAATATCTAGTCCTAAATATAAATAAATTCAGAAGAAAAGTCCAAAGGAAGTAGAAGGAAGGAATAATACATATGAATGAAAATAAATAGCATACATATATAGAGACTAAAAAGATGTACAAAAGTTCCATGAGTCCAAGATCTGCTACTTTGAAAGGATAATCAAAATTGATGAACCCCGACCCAGATTCATCAAGAAACAAAGAAAAGCAACCCAAATAAATAAAATCAGAAATGAAAGGGGCAATATAACTATGAACACAGAAATACAAAGGATTGTAAATAAATACTAAGAAAAAGTATATGTCAACAACAACTGATGAAATTGAAGCAGTAATTTTAAAACTCCCAGCAAACAAAAGTCCCGGACTGGATGGATTTACAGGAGAATTTTACCAAACATTCAAGGAAAAACTAACATCTATCCTCCTCAAAGTGTTCAAAGACATTCAAAAGGTAGAAACTTTTAAGCTTTTTTCAAAGCAAGCATCACCATAACTCCAAAAACAAATAAAGACAAAACAATGAAAAAAAATTAAAGGACAATATCCCTGATGATCATAGATGCTAAAATCCTCAACAAAATATTAGCAAATCGGATCCAGCAATATATTTAAAAGATCCTACACTATGACCAAATGGGATTTATTCCAGGGATTCCAAGCTGGTACAATATTTGCAAATCAATAAATGTGATACATCACATAAATAAACTGAAAGATAAAAGTCACAGGATCATATCAATAGATGCAGAAAAATCATTCAACAAAATATTGCACACTGTTTTTTGAAAAAAACTCTAATCAAAGTGGGTATAGAGGGATCATAACTCAATATAATAAAGGCTTTATATGGCAAACCAACATTATACAAAATGGGCAAAAACTGTTTTCCTTAAGTGCAGGAACAAGACAGGAATGTTCATTTTCAACACTTTCATTCAACATAGTAAGGGAAGTCCTAGCCACAGCAATCAGACAAGAAGCGATAAATGATATCTAAATATAAAGACCGAAGTAAAGCTGTCATTATTCACAAATGACATGATATTACACATAGAAAACCCTAAAGATTGCACCAGGAAACTACTAGACATAATACATGAATTTGGCAATGTGATAGGATATAAAATTAAAGCTTAGAAATCAATAGCATTTATATACCAATAATGAGCTCTCAAAAAGATAAACTAAATAAAACAATTCCATTTACCATTGCTACAAAAACTAAGATACCAAAGAGGTAAAAGTCTTGTACTTAGAAAAGTATAGCACATTGAAAAAAGAAATAGAGGAAGACACAAACAAATAAACTGTACACCATGTTCATGGATTGGTAGGAATAATATTGTTAAAATGTGCATCCTACTCAAAGCAATCTATAGATTCAGTGCAATGCTATTAAAATACCAACCGCTTACTTCATAGAACTAGAAAAAATACTCCAAATATTATATCGAACCACAACTGACCCTAAATAGCTGCAGCAATCTGGCACTGAAGAACAATATTGGTGGGATCACAATACCAGATATCAAATAATATTACAAAGTCACTGTACTCAAAACACCCTGATCCTGGCACAAGAAAAAACATATAGACCAATGAACAGAACAGACACCACAGAAATTGACCCATTCTATTATGGTCAATTAATATTTGACAAAGGAGGCAAGAGCATACAAGAGACAGTCTCTTTAAAAAATGGTACTTGGGACTGAGGAGAGAGGGAAAAAAATGGCAACCAGCAGGAAGGTAGGGAGGGAGAGAGTGTGAGAGCACAAGGAAGTGATAGAGGAGTGTGTGGACGTGTGTGGTGTGTGTGTGTACGAGCTTGGGACAGTTAGATTCTGCAGGTCTTCTAAGGGGCTGCTAAACCGGGCAGTCTTAGGTGGCGGAGTCCTGCTCCCTGTGCGGACACTCCTGGGTGGCCAGCACAGGCACGGCGACCATGCCATCTTGGGAAACAGAGCTGCTTGAGACTAGGATCCTGGCCTCAGCACCACCCAGTCTGATCTCAGGCGCATACCAGGACCCTGCAACCACTGGGGACAGAGACCTGTGACCACAGCTACAGACCTGCGGACACAAAAAGTTCAGAAATCCCCGAGGCAGATCCTTGAGTAACAGAGCCCATCCCCCCTTCCCGCATGCTTGCAGGCAGCATCAGAGTAACTAACTGATAGACCCACCCCTTGCAGGGGCCTCAGTGCTGCAGGTACTTTAGCCTGGAAGTGCCTGAGCACCTTGGAACTGATCCCGCGTAGGGCCAGAAATGGAGCCCTGGGCTGGGAGCAATCGCGCAAACACTGGGAATTTGTCCCGCATAGCACAGGCCCAGGGACCCTGATTCTCTGGGCAGGAGGCAGCACCAAGCACCAGTGACATGACTGGGTTTCTTATCACCTGCACCTGAGATCCTGATTCCCTGTGCATTCATACTAAGAGCCAGTGACTCCAATTCCTGGTGCAAGGGCACACAGGGACCCTGATTCTCAAAGCAAGGTCACACGAAGCAACAGAGACTCTGATACAGGATTCTTGGGGAACTCTGACTCCTGGCGCACGCTATGGGGCTCTGGTTTTCAACACCCTTCAGGGGGGTCTCTGTTTCAGCATGGTGCACACAGGGTTCCTGATTCTAAGGGTGCATACGAGACCACATTGAACACCAACTACACTGAATCTGAGCAAGCCTGGTTCCCACCAACCCACAACAACCACACATCTTAGTATCAGAGCTCTTCAGTGACAATAGGGTGGTGGGAGGCTCCCACTGCACACGGCCCAGGTCCACGACCTTGACGTTTGAACCATTGGGAGAAAATCAGAATGGGGAGACGACACAACCCCCAGAGGAAAGAAAATGAGGAATGGCCAAGAAAGGAAATTAATGAAATTGAAGCATGCAACATGACAGAAAAAGATTTCGAGTAATGGTTGTACAATTCATTCACCAGATGGACGAGAACATCAACAACCTATGCAAGAATCAGGAAGAAATAAAAAATGATATAGCTACAATAAAAAACACCATGGAAGCTTTCAACAGTAGACTAGAAGAAGCAGAGGACCGAATTAGTGAGTTAGAAGATAAGGTAGAGAAACAAGTTCAATCAGAACAGCAACTGGAGAGAAAAATTAAAAAGCTGGAGGAGAGCCTAAGGGAGCTCTGGGACAACATGAAACGAAGTAACGTACGCATAATAGGGCTGCCAGAAGGACAAGAAGAGCAGCAAGGATTAGAAAATCTATTTGAAGAAATAATGTCAGAAAACGTCCCAGATATGGGGAAGAAAAAAGTTACACAAGTACAGAGAGGCCCAGGCAAGATGAACCCCAAAAGACCCACACCAAGACACGTCATAATAACGATGGCAAATGTACAAGACAAAGAGAGAATCTTAAAGGCTGCAAGAGAGAAACAGAGAGTTACCTACAAAGGATCCCCTATCAGATTATGAAATGATTTCTCAACAGAAACACATCAGGCCAGAAAAGAATGGACAGAAATTTACAAAGTGATGCAAAGCAAAGGACTGAATCCAGGAATACTCTATCCAGCAAGGCTATCATTCAAAATTGAAGGGGAAATAAGAAGCTTCACAGACAAAAAAGGCTAAGGGAGTTTATCACCACCAAGCCAACAATGCAAGAAATGCTTAAGGGACTGGTGTAAAAAGAATAACTAAAAAGCCCAGAAAGAAAACAGCCACACACAAAAAAGTAGAAATGGCTACAAACAAGTACCTTTCAATAATAACTTTAAACGTAAATGGATAAAATGGTCCAATCAAAAGACATCGAGTGGCTGAATGGATAAAAAAACATGACACATATATTTGATGTCTACAGGACACCCACCTCATTAGAAGGGACTCGCACAGACTGAAAGTGAAGAGATGGAAAAATATCTTTCAGGGAAATGGAAAGGAAAAGAAAGCTGGGGTAGCAATACTTATATCAGACAAAATAGACCTCAAAGTGAAGGCCATAACAAGGGATAAGGAAGGCCACTTCATAATACTAAAGGGATCAATACAACAAGAGGATATAACCCTGATAAACATATATGCACCCAATGCAGGAGCACCCACATACATAAGAAAACTCCTGGAAGATATCAGGGGAGAGATCGACAACAATACAATTATAGTAGGGGACTTTAATACACCACTGACATCACTGGATAAATCCGCTAGACAGAAACTCAGCAAAGAAACAGCAATCCTAAATGACTCAATAGATCAGATGGACTTAATCTACATCTTCAGAACACTTAACCCCAAAGCCACAAAATATACGTTCTTCTCAAGTGCTCATGGGACATCTACAAAAATAGACCACATATTGGGTCACAAACAAAGTCTCCCCAAATTCAACAAGATTGAAATCATTCCAAGCATCTTCTCAGACCACAATGCCATAATATTAGAAATAAACTACAATAAAAACAACTCAAAATACTCAAACACTTGGAAGCTGAATAGCATGTGATTAAAGATTGATTGGGTAACGAATGAGATCAAAAAAAACTTAAAAACATCCTGGAAACTAATGACAATGAAAACACAACAATCCAAAACCTTTGGGACACAATGAAAGCAGTCCTGAGAGGGAAGTTTATAGCTCTACAGGCCTATCTCAGCAAACAAGAAAAAATGGTAGTAAATCATCTAAATCTACAGCTCAAAGAATTAGAAAGAGAGCAACAAGAAAAGCACAGAGTGAGCAGAAGGAAGGAGATAATAAAGATTAGAGCAGAAATAAATGACATAGAGACCAAAAAAACAATACAGAAAATCAATGAAACCAAGAGCTGGTTCTTTGAAAGGATAAACAAGATTGACAAACCTCTAGCCAGGCTCACCAAGAAGCAAACAGAAAGGATCCAAATCAACAAAATCAGAAATAATAGAGGCCAAATAACAACAGATCCCACAGAAATACAAATGATTGTTAAAAAATACTATGGACAACTCTACTCCAACAAACTATACAACCTGGAGGAAATGGACATATTCCTAGAAAAATACAACATTCCAAAACTTAATCAGGAAGAATCTAAAAATCTCAACAGGCCAATAACTATGGAAGAAATTGAAGCAGTCATCAAAAACCTTCCGGCAAACAAAAGCCCAGGGCCAGACGGCTTCACAGGGGAGTTTTACCAAACATTCAAGGAAGAACTAAAACCTATCCTCCTCAGAATACTACAAAAAATCCAAGAGGAAGGAACACTTCCAAGCTCATTCTATGAAGCCAGCATCACCCTAATACCAAAACCAGGTAAAGACAACACAATGAAAGAGAATTACAGGACAATATCCCTCATGAACATAGATGCCAAAATCCTCAAGGAAATCTTAGCAAATCGGATCCAGGAATATATCAGAAAGATCATACACCACGATCAAGTAGGATTTATCCCAGTGATGCAAGGATGGTACAATATCTGCAAATCAATAAATGTGATACATCAAATAAACAAATTGAAAGGAAAAAACCACATAGTCATATCAATTGATATAGAAAAAGTATTTGAAAAATTCAACACCCATTTTTGATAAAAACTCTCAGCTAGGTGGGAATTGAATGATCATACCTCAACATAGTAAAAGCCGTACATGACAAACCCACAGCCAACATCATATGTAATGGACAACAACTAACACCATTTCACCTAAGAACAGAAACAAGACAGGGATGCCCACTATCACCACTCCTGTTCGACATAGTACTGGAAGTATTAGCCATTGCAATTAGACAAGAAGAAGAAATAAAAGGCATCCAAATTGGAAAAGAAGAAGTAAAACTGTCCTTATTTGCGATGACATGATATTATACATAAAAAACCCTAAAGACTCCATCAAAAAACTATTAGACTTAATAAAAGAATTCGGCAATGTAGCAGGATACAAAATTAACCCCAAGTAATCTGAGGTATTTCTATACACCAATAGTGAACTTTCAGAAAGAGAGATTATAAAAACAATCCCGTTTACCACCGCACCAAAAAAATTAAGCTACCTAGGAATAAACTTAACTAAAGAGGTAAAAGACCTCTACTCAGAAAACTACAGGACGTTGAAAAAAGATATAGAGGAAGACATAAACAGATGGAAGAACATACCGTGTTCATGGATTGGTAGAATCAACATCATTAAAATGTCCATACTACCCAAAGCAATCTATAAATTCAACGCATTTCCCATTAAAATACCAACGGCATACTTCAGAGATCTAGAACGAACTCTCCAAAAATTCATCTGGAATAAAAAAAGACCCCGAATAGCTGCAGTGATCCTGAGAAAGAACAAAGTAGGTGGGATCTCAATACCAGATAACAAGCTGTAGTACAAAGCCACTGTTCTCAAAACTACCTGGTACTGGCACAAGAACAGACATATAGATCAACGGAATAGAATAGAGAGCCCAGAAATCAGCCCCAACCAATAAGCTCAATTAGTATTTGACAAAGGAGGCAAGAACATACAATGGAGTCAAGATAGTCTCTTCAATAAATGGTGTTGGGAAAATTGGACAGATATATGCAAGAAAATGAAACTAGACCACCAACTTGCACCATACACAAAAATAAACTCAAAATGGATAAAGGACTTAAATAACGATGGGAAACCATAAAAATACTATAAGAATCCAAAGGCAACAAAATCTCAGACATATGCTGAAGCATTTTCTTCACCGATACAGATCCTAGAGCATTGGAAACTAAAGAAAAAATAAAAAAATGGGACTACATCAGAATAAAAAGATTCAGCACAGCAAAAGCAACCATCAACAAAACATCAAGAAAGCCTACTACATAGGAGAACATATTTGCCAATGCTATCACTGATAAGGTTTTAACCCCCAACATTTATAGGGACCTCATACAACTCAACAAAAGGAAGATAAACAATCCAATCAAAAAATGGGCAAAGGACCTAAATAGACACCTTTTAAAAGAGGACACTCAAGCCAAGAGACATATGAAAACATGCTCAAAGTCACTAATAATACGAGACATGCAAATAAAAACAACAATGAGGTACCATCTCACACCTGTCAGACTGGCTATCATCAACAAATCAACAAACGACAAGTGCTGGAGAGGATGAGGAGAAAAAGGAACACTTGTGCACTGCTGGTGGGAATGCAGACTGGTGCAGCCACTATGGAAGACAGTATGGAGTTTCCTCAAAAAACTGAAAATGGAACTCCCGTTTGACCCTGTGATCCCACTTCTAGGAATATATCCCAAGAAACCAGAAACACCAATCAGAAAGGATATATGCATCCCTATGTTCACAGCAGCACAATTCACCATAGCTAAGATCTGGAAACAGCCTAAGTGCCCATCAGTAGATGAATGGATTAGAAAACAGTGGTACATCTACACGATGGAATACTATGCTGCTGTAAAAAAGAAGGAACTCTTACCATTTGCAACAGCATGGATGGAACTGGAGAGCATTATGCTAAGTGAAATAAGCCAGTCAATGAAGGAAAAATATCACATGATCCCACTCATTTATGGATAATAGAGACCATTATAAACTTTTGAACAAAAATAGATACAGAGGCAGAGCTGCCTCGAACAGACTGTCAAACTACAGCAGGAAAGCCGGGGAGGGTGGGGGGGACAGGAAGGGGGTAAGAGAACAACCGAAGGACTTATATGCATGCATATAAGCATAACCGATGGCACAAGAGACTGGGGGGTAGTGGAGGCCAGGGGATTGTCAAGGGCAGCGGGAAAAAAAGGAGACATATGTAATACTCTTTGTAATACTTTTTTTTAAATTTATTGCTTAAAGTATTACAAAGGGTATTACATATGTGTCCATTTTATCCCCCCGCCCTAGACAGTCCCCTAGCCTCCTCTATTCCCCAATGTCTTATGTCCACTGGTTATGCTTATATGCATGCATACAAGTCCTTTAGTTGATCTCTTACCCCCATACCTCCTGCCCCCCAACCCTCCCCGGCCTTCCCGCTGCAGTTTGACAATCTGTCTGAGGAAGCTCTGCCTCTGTATCTATTATTGTTCAAAAGTTTATAATGGTCTCTATTATCCATGAATGAGTGAGATCATGCGGTATTTTTCCTTCATTGACTGGCTTATTTCACTTAGCATAATGCTCTCCAGTTCCATCCATGCTGTTGCAAATGGTAAGAGTTCCTTCCTTTTTACAGCAGCATAGTATGCCATCGTGTAGATGTACCACAGTTTTCTAATCCATTCATCTACTGATGGTCACTTAGGCTGTTTCCAGATTTAGCTATGGTGAATTGTGCTGCTATGAACATAGGGGTGCATATATCCTTTCTGATTGGTGTTTCTGGTTTCTTGGGATATATTCCTAGAAGTGGGATCACAGGGTCAAATGGGAGTTCCATTTTCAGTTTTTTGAGGAAACTCCATACTGTCTTCCATAGTGGCTGCACCAGTCTGCATTCCCACCAGCAGTGCACAAGTGTTCCTTTTTCTCCTCATCCTCTCCAGCACTTGTCGTTTGTTGATTTGTTGATGATAGCCAGTCTGACAGGTGTGAGATGGTACCTCATTGTTGTTTTTATTTGCATGTCTCGTATTATTAGTGACTTTGAGCATGTTTTCATATGTCTCTTGGCTTTCTGAATGTCCTCTTTTGAAAGGTGTCTATTTAGGTCCTTTGCCCATTTTTTGATTGGATTGTTTATCTTCCTTTTGTTGAGTTGTATGAGTTCCCTATAAATTTTGGAGATTAGGCCCTTATCAGATATGACATTGGCAAATATATTTTCCCACACAGTGGGTTTTCTCGTTGTTTTGTTGATGGTTTCTTTTGCTGTGCAGAAGCTTTTTATTTTGATGTAGTCCCATTTGTTCATTTTCTCTTTAGTTTCAAGTGCCCTAGGAGCTGTATCAGTGAAGAAATTGCTTCGGCATATGTCTTAGATTTTGTTGCCTTTGAATTCTTCTAGAATTTTTATGGTTTCCTGTCGTACATTTAAGTCCTTTATCCATTTTGAGTTTATTTTTGTGTATGGTGTAAGTTGGTGGTCTAGTTTCATTTTCTTGCATATATCTGTCCAATTTTCCCAACACCATTTATTGAAGAGACTATCTTGACTCCATTGTATGTTCTTGCCTCCTTTGTCAAATATTAATTGAGCGTATTGGTTCGGGCCGATTTCTGGGCTCTCTATTCTATTCCATTGATCTATATGCCTATTCTTGTGCCTGTACCAGGCAGTTTTGAGAACAGTGGCTTTGTAATACAACTTGATATCTGGTATTGAGATCCCACATACTTTGGTCTTTTTCAGGATTGCTGCAGCTATTCGGGGTCTTTTTTATTCCAGATGAATTTTTGGAGAGTTCGTTCTAGATCTCTGAAGTATGCTGTTGGTATTTTAATGGGAAGTGCGTTGAATTTATGGATTGCTTTGGGTAGTATGGACACTTTAATGATGTTGATTCTACCAATCCATGAACACGGTATGTTCTTCCATCTGTTTATGTCTTCCTCTATATCTTTTTTCAACGTCCTGTAGTTTTCTGAGTAGAGGTCTTTTACCTCTTCAGTTAAGTTTATCCCTAGTAGCTTAATTTTTTTGGTGCGATGGTAAACGGGATTGTTTTTATAATCTCTCTTTCTGAAAGTTCACTATTGGTGTATAGAAATCCCTCAGATTTCATGGGGTTAATTTTGTATCCTGCTACATTGCCAAATTCATGTATTAAGTCTAGTAGCTTTTTGATGGAGTCTCTAGGGTTTTGTATGTATAATATCATGTCGTCTGCAAATAAGGACAGTTTTACTTCCTCTTTTCCAATTTGGATGCCTTTTATTTCTTCTTCTTGCCGAATTGCAATAGCTAACACTTCCAGTGCTATGTTTAACAGGAGTGGTGAAAGTGGGCATCCCTGTCTTGTTCCTGTTCTTAGGGGAAATGGTGTAAGTTTTTGTCCATTGAGTATGATGTTGGCTGTGGGCCTGTCATATATGGCTTTTATTATGTTGAGGTATGATCTTTCTACTCCCACCTTGCTGAGAGCTTTTATCAAAAATGGGTTTTGAATTTTGTCAAATGCTTTTTCTGCATCAATTGATATTACCATGTGGTTTTTTTCTTTCAATTTGTTTATGTGATGTATCACGTTTATTGATTTGCAGATATTGTACCATCCTTGCATCCCTGGGATATATCCTACTTGGTCATGGTGTATGATCTTTCTGATGTACTGCTGGATCCGATTTGCTCAGATTTTGTTGAGGATTTTCGCACCTATGTTCATGAGGGATATTGGCCTGTAATTCTCTTTCATTGTGTTGTCTTTACCTGGTTTTGGTATTAGGGTGATGCTGGCTTCATAGAATGAGCTTGGAAGTGTTCCTTCCTCTTGAATTTTTTGTAGTATTCTGAGGAGGATAGGTTTTAGTTCTTCCTTGAATGTTTGGTAAAACTCCCCTGTGGAGCCGTCTGGTCCTGGGCTTTTGTTTGCTGGAAGCTTTTTGATGACTGCTTCAATTTCTTCCATAGTTATTGGCCTGTTGAGATTTTTAGATTCTTCCTGATTGAGTTTTGGAATGTTGTATTTTTCTAGGAATTTGTCCATTTCCTCCAGGTTGTCTAGTTTGTTGGAGTAGAGTTGTCCATAGTATTTTTTAACAATCATTTGTTTTTCTGTGGGGTCTGTTGTTATTTCGCCTCTATCGTTTCTGATTTTGTTTATTTGGGTCCTCTCTCTTTGCTTCTTGGTGAGTCTGGCTAGAGGTTTGTCAATCTTGTTTATCCTTTCAAAGAACCAGGTCTTGGTTTCATTGATTTTTTGTATTGTTTTTTTCGTCTCTATGTCATTTATTTCTGCTCTAATCTTTATTATCTCCTTCCTTCTGCTCACTCTGGGCTTTTCTTGTGGCTCTCTTTCTAATTCTTTGAGTTGTAGATTTAGATGATTTACTACCATTTTTTCTTGTTTGCTGAGATAGGCCTGTAGAGCTATAAACTTCCCTCTCAGGACTGCTTTCATTGTGTCCCATAGGTTTTGGATTGTTGTGTTTTCATTGTCATTAGTTTCCAGGATGTTTCGAATTTCTTCTTTGATTTCATTGGTAACCCAATCAATATTTAATAGCATGCTATTCAGCTTCCAGGTGTTTGAGTATTTTGGGTTGTTTTTATTGTAGTTTATTTCTAATATTATGCCATCATGGTCTGCGAAGACGCTTTTTATGATTTCAATCTTCTTGAATTTGTGGATACTTTTCTTGTGTCCCAATATACTGTCTATTTTTGAATATGTCTCATGAGCATTTGAGTAGAATGTATATTCCCTGGCTTTGGGGTGAAGTGTTCTGTAGATGTCTATTAAGTCCATCTGATCTAGTGAGTCTTTTAGGATTGCTGTATCTTTGCTGATTGTTTGTCTAGAGGGCTTATCCAGTGTTGTCAGTGGTGTATTAAAGTCCCCTACTATGATTGTATTGTTGTTGATCTCTCCTTTGATATCTTCCAGGAGTTTTTTTTTATGAATTTGGGTGCTCCTGCATTGGGTCATATATGTTTACCAGAGTTATATCTTCTTGTTGTATTGATCCCATTAGTATTATGAAGTGGTCTTCCTTATCTCTTGTTATGGCCTTCACTTTGAGGTCTATTTTGTCTGATATAAGTATTGCTACCCCAGCTTTCTTTTCATTTCCATTTCCCTGAAAGATATTTTTCCATCCCTTCACTTTCAGTCTGTGTGAGTCCCTTCTAATGAGGTGGGTTTCTTGTAGACAGCAGATGTATGGGTCATGTTTTTTTATCCATTCAGCCACTCGATGTCTTTTGTTTGGAGCATTTAGTCCATTTACATTTAAAGTTATTATTGAAAGGTACTTGTTTATAGCCATTTCTGTTTTTGTGTGGCTGTTTTCTTTCTGAGCTTTTTATTTCTTATTTTTATACCAGTCCCTTTAGCATTCCTTGCATTGCTGGCTTGGTGGTGATAAACTCCCTTAGCCTTTTTTGTCTGTGAAGCTTCTTATTTCCCCTTCAATTTTGAATGATAGCCTTGCTGGATAGAGTATTCCTGGATTCAGTCCTTTGCTTTGCATCACTTTGTAAATTTCTGTCCATTCTTTTCTGGCCTGATGTGTTTCTGTTCAGAAATCATTTGACAATCTAATGGGAGATCCCTTGTATGTAACTTTCCGTCTCTCTCTTGCAGCCTGTAAGATTCTCTCTTTGTCCTGAACGTTTGCCATGGTAATTATGATGTGTCTTGGTGTGGGTCTTTTCGGGTTCACCTTGTTTGGGACTCTCTGGACTTGTGTGACTTTTTCTTCCCCACCTCAGGGAAGTTTTCTGATATTATTTCTTCTAATAGGTTTTCTAATCCTTGTTCATCCTTCTGTTGTTCTGGTACCCCTATTATTCGTATGTTGTTTTGTTTCATGTTGTCCCAAAACTCCCTTAGGCTCTCGTCCTGTCTTTTAATTTTTTTCTCCAATTGCAGTTCAGTTTGGGTGTGTTTTGCTGCCTTGTCTTCTAATTCACTAATTCGGTCCTCCGCTCCTCCTAGTCTACTGTTGATACTTTCAATGCAGTTTTTCATTGCAGCTATATCACTCTTCATTTCTTCTTGGGTCTTACTTAAGTTGTTGATTTTTTCATCTGTTTCTTCTAGCTTCTTGCAGAGGTTGTCGATTTTTTCCTCCATCCGGTTTATGCACTCTAGGACC
This sequence comes from Myotis nattereri, assembly GCF_964212035.1. NCBI lineage: Eukaryota > Metazoa > Chordata > Mammalia > Chiroptera > Vespertilionidae > Myotis > Myotis nattereri. The sequence goes on along the minus strand of NW_027669578.1, from coordinate 387 downwards.
CTTATTCTGAATTCTTTTTCTGTCATGTTGCATGCCTCTGTATTACTTAGCTGCTTTTCTGGAGAGTCCTCCTTCTCTTTCCTTTGGGGGTTTCTTTGTCTACCCATGTTTGATCTCACTGACATATCTAGACATTGAGTCGTTCAGTGGTTGCTCCCTTGGTAGCAGTGACTCCTTGGTCTGTGGTTGCTCTTTGGGCGGTTGCGGTAGCAGCTGCTCTTCAGTTGGCAGCAGCTCCTCTGGTGGGTGCTGTTCACAGCTGTGGTGGCTCTTCTGGCTGGTGGGGCGAGGTTTAACGTACAGCTGCTGTTCCTCAGCAGAGGGTGTTGGTGCTCAGGAGGTTGCTGTTGGTTGGATCTGCTGCATTGATTTAAAGGCACAAAATAC
>NW_027669579.1:0-51066 GCF_964212035.1 Myotis nattereri | reverse complement strand
CGCTCCCTAAAGTGCCCGGAGTTGTAAATATTATCAGTTTGCTGGTCATTTCACGGCTTTCCACTGGCAATGTCTGTGATTACAAACGGCAGGAAATGTAGGAAGAATCTATTTAATTTAATTTCAAGGGGTTCTTCCAAGTTTTTAATCATTTCTGAAAACTCTAATTGCGTGTTTTAAGAGTTTTACCACAACTAGAGAGTTTTCTTACAAATATGTACTGGAACCGTCAGGATTTTAACAGAGTCATACAAAAGTCGCCAGAGTAATGGGGCCTCAATTGTAAACATACGCAGTTTAGACCTCACTTACAGGCTTTCTACACAAATTTTGAGCTGTATAAACAAGAATTCTTAATATTTGAAAGCAAATTCAAGTGAAAACGCTCCCTAAAGTGCACGGAGTTGTAAATATTATCAGTTTGCTGGTCATTTCACGGCTTTCCACTGGTAATGTCTGTGATTACAAACGGCAGGAAATGTAGGAAGAATCTATTTACTTTAATTTCAAGGGGTTCTTCCAAATTTTTAATCATTTCTGGAAACTCTAATTGTGTATTTTAGGAGTTTTACCACAACTAGAGAGTTTTCTTACAAATATGTACTGGAACCGTCAGGATTTTAACAGAGTCATACAAAAGTCGCCAGAGTAATGCGGCCTCAATTGTAAACATAAGCAGTACAGTCCCCACTTACAGGCTTTCTACACAAATTTTGAGCTGTATAAACAAGAATTCCTAATATTTGAAAGCAAATTCAAGTGAAAACGCTCCCTAAAGTGCCCGGAGTTGTAAATATTATCAGTTTGCTGGTCATTTCACGGCTTTCCACTGGTAATGTCTGTGATTACAAACGGCAGGAAATGTAGGAAGAATCTATTTACTTTAATTTCAAGGGGTTCTTCCAACTTTTTAATCATTTCTGGAAACTCTAATTGCGTGTTTTAAGAGTTTTACCACAACTAGAGAGTTTTCTTACAAATATGTACTGGAACCGTCAGGATTTTAACAGAGTCATACAAAAGTCGCCAGAGTAATGCGGCCTCAATTGTAAACATACGCAGTTTAGACCTCACTTACAGGCTTTCTACACAAATTTTGAGCTGTATAAACAAGAATTCTTAATATTTGAAAGCAAATTCAAGTGAAAACGCTCCCTAAAGTGCACGGAGTTGTAAATATTATCAGTTTGCTGGTCATTTCACGGCTTTCCACTGGTAATGTCTGTGATTACAAACGGCAGGAAATGTAGGAAGAATCTATTTACTTTAATTTCAAGGGGTTCTTCCAAATTTTTAATCATTTCTGGAAACTCTAATTGTGTATTTTAGGAGTTTTACCACAACTAGAGAGTTTTCTTACAAATATGTACTGGAACCGTCAGGATTTTAACAGAGTCATACAAAAGTCGCCAGAGTAATGCGGCCTCAATTGTAAACATAAGCAGTACAGTCCCCACTTACAGGCTTTCTACACAAATTTTGAGCTGTATAAACAAGAATTCCTAATATTTGAAAGCAAATTCATGTGAAAACGCTCCCTAAAGTGCCCGGAGTTGTAAATATTATCAGTTTGCTGGTCATTTCACGGCTTTCCACTGGTAATGTCTGTGATTACAAACGGCAGGAAATGTAGGAAGAATCTATTTACTTTAATTTCAAGGGGTTCGTCCAACTTTTTAATCATTTCTGGAAACTCTAATTGCGTGTTTTAAGAGTTTTACCACAACTAGAGAGTTTTCTTACAAATATGTACTGGAACCGTCAGGATTTTAACAGAGTCATACAAAAGTCGCCAGAGTAATGCGGCCTCAATTGTAAACATAAGCAGTACAGTCGTCACTTACAGGCTTTCTACACAAATTTTGAGCTGTATAAACATGAATTCCTAATATTTGAAAGCAAATTCAAGTGAAAACGCTCGCTAAAGTGCCCGGAGTTGTAAATATTATCAGTTTGCTGGTCATTTTACGGCTTTCCACTGGTAATGTCTGTGATTACAAACGGCAGGAAATGTAGGAAGAATCTATTTACTTTAATTTCAAGGGGTTCTTCCAACTTTTTAATCATTTCTGGAAACTCTAATTGCGTATTTTAAGAGTTTTACCACAACTAGAGAGTTTTCTTACAAATATGTACTGGAACCGTCAGGGTTTTAACAGAGTCATACAAAAGTCGCCAGAGTAATGCGGCCTCAATTGTAAACATAAGCAGTACAGTCCTCACTTACAGGCTTTCTACACAAATTTTGAGCTGTATAAACAAGAATTCCTAATATTTGAAAGCAAATTCAAGTGAAAACGCTCCCTAAAGTGCCCGGAGTTGTAAATATTATCAGTTTGCTGGTCATTTCACGGCTTTCCACTGGTAATGTCTGTGATTACAAACGGCAGGAAATGTAGGAAGAATCAATTTACTTTAATTTCAAGGGGTTCTTCCAACTTTTTAATCATTTCTGGAAACTCTAATTGTGTATTTTAAGAGTTTTACCACAACTAGACAGTTTTCTTGCAAATATGTACTGGAACCGTCAGGGTTTTAACAGAGTCATACAAAAGTCGCCAGAGTAAAGCGGCCTCAATTGTAAACATAAGCAGTACAGTCCTCACTTACAGGCTTTCTACACAAATTTTGAGCTGTATAAACAAGAATTCCTAATATTTGGAAGCAAATTCAAGTGAAAACGCTCCCTAAAGTGCCCGGAGTTGTAAATATTATCAGTTTGCTGGTCATTTTACGGCTTTCCACTGGTAATGTCTGTGATTACAAACGGCAGGAAATGTAGGAAGAATCTATTTAATTTAATTTCAAGGGGTTCTTCCAAGTTTTTAATCATTTCTGAAAACTCTAATTGCGTGTTTTAAGAGTTTTACTACAACTAGAGAGTTTTCTTACAAATATGTACTGGAACCGTCAGGATTTTAACAGAGTCATACAAAAGTCGCCAGAGTAATGGGGCCTCAATTGTAAACATACGCAGTTTAGACCTCACTTACAGGCTTTCTACACAAATTTTGAGCTGTATAAACAAGAATTCTTAATATTTGAAAGCAAATTCAAGTGAAAACGCTCCCTAAAGTGCACGGAGTTGTAAATATTATCAGTTTGCTGGTCATTTCACGGCTTTCCACTGGTAATGTCTGTGATTACAAACGGCAGGAAATGTAGGAAGAATCTATTTACTTTAATTTCAAGGGGTTCTTCCAAGTTTTTAATCATTTCTGGAAACTCTAATTGTGTATTTTAAGAGTTTTACCACAACTAGAGAGTTTTCTTACAAATATGTACTGGAACCGTCAGGATTTTAACAGAGTCATACAAAAGTCGCCAGAGTAATGCGGCCTCAATTGTAAACATAAGCAGTACAGTCCCCACTTACAGGCTTTCTACACAAATTTTGAGCTGTATAAACAAGAATTCCTAATATTTGAAAGCAAATTCAAGTGAAAACGCTCCCTAAAGTGCCCGGAGTTGTAAATATTATCAGTTTGCTGGTCATTTCACGGCTTTCCACTGGTAATGTCTGTGATTACAAACGGCAGGAAATGTAGGAAGAATCTATTTACTTTAATTTCAAGGGGTTCTTCCAACTTTTTAATCATTTCTGGAAACTCTAATTGCGTGTTTTAAGAGTTTTACCACAACTAGAGAGTTTTCTTACTAATATGTACTGGAACCGTCAGGATTTTAACAGAGTTATACAAAAGTCGCCAGAGTAATGCGGCCTCAATTGTAAACATAAGCAGTACAGTCGTCACTTACAGGCTTTCTACACAAATTTTGAGCTGTATAAACAAGAATTCTTAATATTTGAAAGCAAATTCAAGTGAAAACGCTCCCTAAAGTGCACGGAGTTGTAAATATTATCAGTTTGTTTGTCATTTCACGGCTTTCCACTGGTAATGTCTGTGATTACAAACGGCAGGAAATGTAGGAAGAATCTATTTACTTTAATTTCAAGGGGTTCTTCCAAGTTTTTAATCATTTCTGGAAACTCTAATTGTGTATTTTAAGAGTTTTACCACAACTAGAGAGTTTTCTTGCAAATATGTACTGGAACCGTCAGGGTTTTAACAGAGTCATACAAAAGTCGCCAGAGTAAAGCGGCCTCAATTGTAAACATAAGCAGTACAGTCCTCACTTACAGGCTTTCTACACAAATTTTGAGCTGTATAAACAAGAATTCCTAATATTTGGAAGCAAATTCAAGTGAAAACGCTCCCTAAAGTGCCCGGAGTTGTAAATATTATCAGTTTGCTGGTCATTTCACGGCTTTCCACTGGTAATGTCTGTGATTACAAACGGCAGGAAATGTAGGAAGAATCTATTTAATTTAATTTCAAGGGGTTCTTCCAAGTTTTTAATCATTTCTGAAAACTCTAATTGCGTGTTTTAAGAGTTTTACCACAACTAGAGAGTTTTCTTACAAATATGTACTGGAACCGTCAGGATTTTAACAGAGTCATACAAAAGTCGCCAGAGTAATGGGGCCTCAATTGTAAACATACGCAGTTTAGACCTCACTTACAGGCTTTCTACACAAATTTTGAGCTGTATAAACAAGAATTCTTAATATTTGAAAGCAAATTCAAGTGAAAACGCTCCCTAAAGTGCACGGAGTTGTAAATATTATCAGTTTGCTGGTCATTTCACGGCTTTCCACTGGTAATGTCTGTGATTACAAACGGCAGGAAATGTAGGAAGAATCTATTTACTTTAATTGCAAGGGGTTCTTCCAAATTTTTAATCATTTCTGGAAACTCTAATTGTGTATTTTAGGAGTTTTACCACAACTAGAGAGTTTTCTTACAAATATGTACTGGAACCGTCAGGATTTTAACAGAGTCATACAAAAGTCGCCAGAGTAATGCGGCCTCAATTGTAAACATAAGCAGTACAGTCCCCACTTACAGGCTTTCTACACAAATTTTGAGCTGTATAAACAAGAATTCCTAATATTTGAAAGCAAATTCAAGTGAAAACGCTCCCTAAAGTGCCCGGAGTTGTAAATATTATCAGTTTGCTGGTCATTTCACGGCTTTCCACTGGTAATGTCTGTGATTACAAACGGCAGGAAATGTAGGAAGAATCTATTTACTTTAATTTCAAGGGGTTCTTCCAACTTTTTAATCATTTCTGGAAACTCTAATTGCGTGTTTTAAGAGTTTTACCACAACTAGAGAGTTTTCTTACAAATATGTACTGGAACCGTCAGGATTTTAACAGAGTCATACAAAAGTCGCCAGAGTAATGCGGCCTCAATTGTAAACATAAGCAGTACAGTCGTCACTTACAGGCTTTCTACACAAATTTTGAGCTGTATAAACATGAATTCCTAATATTTGAAAGCAAATTCAAGTGAAAACGCTCGCTAAAGTGCCCGGAGTTGTAAATATTATCAGTTTGCTGGTCATTTTACGGCTTTCCACTGGTAATGTCTGTGATTACAAACGGCAGGAAATGTAGGAAGAATCTATTAACTTTAATTTCAAGGGGTTCTTCCAAGTTTTTAATCATTTCTGGAAACTCTAATTGCGTATTTTAAGAGTTTTACCACAACTAGAGAGTTTTCTTACAAATATGTACTGGAACCGTCAGGATTTTAACAGAGTCATACAAAAGTCGCCAGAGTAATGCGGCCTCAATTGTAAACATAAGCAGTACAGTCCTCACTTACAGGCTTTCTACACAAATTTTGAGCTGTATAAACAAGAATTCCTAATATTTGAAAGCAAATTCAAGTGAAAACGCTCCCTAAAGTGCCCGGAGTTGTAAATATTATCAGTTTGCTGGTCATTTCACGGCTTTCCACTGGTAATGTCTGTGATTACAAACGGCAGGAAATGTAGGAAGAATCTATTTAATTTAATTTCAAGGGTTTCTTCCAAGTTTTTAATCATTTCTGAAAACTCTAATTGCGTGTTTTAAGAGTTTTACCACAACTAGAGAGTTTTCTTACAAATATGTACTGGAACCGTCAGGATTTTAACAGAGTCATACAAAAGTCGCCAGAGTAATGGGGCCTCAATTGTAAACATACGCAGTTTAGACCTCACTTACAGGCTTTCTACACAAATTTTGAGCTGTATAAACAAGAATTCTTAATATTTGAAAGCAAATTCAAGTGAAAACGCTCCCTAAAGTGCACGGAGTTGTAAATATTATCAGTTTGCTGGTCATTTCACGGCTTTCCACTGGTAATGTCTGTGATTACAAACGGCAGGAAATGTAGGAAGAATCTATTTACTTTAATTTCAAGGGGTTCTTCCAAATTTTTAATCATTTCTGGAAACTCTAATTGTGTATTTTAGGAGTTTTACCACAACTAGAGAGTTTTCTTACAAATATGTACTGGAACCGTCAGGATTTTAACAGAGTCATACAAAAGTCGCCAGAGTAATGCGGCCTCAATTGTAAACATAAGCAGTACAGTCCCCACTTACAGGCTTTCTACACAAATTTTGAGCTGTATAAACAAGAATTCCTAATATTTGAAAGCAAATTCAAGTGAAAACGCTCCCTAAAGTGCCCGGAGTTGTAAATATTATCAGTTTGCTGGTCATTTCACGGCTTTCCACTGGTAATGTCTGTGATTACAAACGGCAGGAAATGTAGGAAGAATCTATTTACTTTAATTTCAAGGGGTTCTTCCAACTTTTTAATCATTTCTGGAAACTCTAATTGCGTGTTTTAAGAGTTTTACCACAACTAGAGAGTTTTCTTACAAATATGTACTGGAACCGTCAGGATTTTAACAGAGTCATACAAAAGTCGCCAGAGTAATGCGGCCTCAATTGTAAACATAAGCAGTACAGTCCCCACTTACAGGCTTTCTACACAAATTTTGAGCTGTATAAACAAGAATTCCTAATATTTGAAAGCAAATTCAAGTGAAAACGCTCCCTAAAGTGCCCGGAGTTGTAAATATTATCAGTTTGCTGGTCATTTCACGGCTTTCCACTGGTAATGTCTGTGATTACAAACGGCAGGAAATGTAGGAAGAATCTATTTAATTTAATTTCAAGGGGTTCTTCCAACTTTTTAATCATTTCTGGAAACTCTAATTGCGTGTTTTAAGAGTTTTACCACAACTAGAGAGTTTTCTTACAAATATGTACTGGAACCGTCAGGATTTTAACAGAGTCATACAAAAGTCGCCAGAGTAATGCGGCCTCAATTGTAAACATAAGCAGTACAGTCGTCACTTACAGGCTTTCTACACAAATTTTGAGCTGTATAAACATGAATTCCTAATATTTGAAAGCAAATTCAAGTGAAAACGCTCGCTAAAGTGCCCGGAGTTGTAAATATTATCAGTTTGCTGGTCATTTTACGGCTTTCCACTGGTAATGTCTGTGATTACAAACGGCAGGAAATGTAGGAAGAATCTATTTACTTTAATTTCAAGGGGTTCTTCCAACTTTTTAATCATTTCTGGAAACTCTAATTGCGTGTTTTAAGAGTTTTACCACAACTAGAGAGTTTTCTTACAAATATGTACTGGAACCGTCAGGATTTTAACAGAGTCATACAAAAGTCGCCAGAGTAATGCGGCCTCAATTGTAAACATAAGCAGTACAGTCGTCACTTACAGGCTTTCTACACAAATTTTGAGCTGTATAAACATGAATTCCTAATATTTGAAAGCAAATTCAAGTGAAAACGCTCGCTAAAGTGCCCGGAGTTGTAAATATTATCAGTTTGCTGGTCATTTTACGGCTTTCCACTGGTAATGTCTGTGATTACAAACGGCAGGAAATGTAGGAAGAATCTATTTACTTTAATTTCAAGGGGTTCTTCCAAGTTTTTAATCATTTCTGGAAACTCTAATTGCGTATTTTAAGAGTTTTACCACAACTAGAGAGTTTTCTTACAAATATGTACTGGAACCGTCAGGATTTTAACAGAGTCATACAAAAGTCGCCAGAGTAATGGGGCCTCAATTGTAAACATACGCAGTTTAGACCTCACTTACAGGCTTTCTACACAAATTTTGAGCTGTATAAACAAGAATTCTTAATATTTGAAAGCAAATTCAAGTGAAAACGCTCCCTAAAGTGCACGGAGTTGTAAATATTATCAGTTTGCTGGTCATTTCACGGCTTTCCACTGGTAATGTCTGTGATTACAAACGGCAGGAAATGTAGGAAGAATCTATTTACTTTAATTTCAAGGGGTTCTTCCAAGTTTTTAATCATTTCTGGAAACTCTAATTGTGTATTTTAAGAGTTTTACCACAACTAGAGAGTTTTCTTACAAATATGTACTGGAACCGTCAGGATTTTAACAGAGTCATACAAAAGTCGCCAGAGTAATGCGGCCTCAATTGTAAACATAAGCAGTACAGTCCCCACTTACAGGCTTTCTACACAAATTTTGAGCTGTATAAACAAGAATTCCTAATATTTGAAAGCAAATTCAAGTGAAAACGCTCCCTAAAGTGCCGGGAGTTGTAAATATTATCAGTTTGCTGGTCATTTCACGGCTTTCCACTGGTAATGTCTGTGATTACAAACGGCAGGAAATGTAGGAAGAATCTATTTACTTTAATTTCAAGGGGTTCTTCCAACTTTTTAATCATTTCTGGAAACTCTAATTGCGTGTTTTAAGAGTTTTACCACAACTAAAGAGTTTTCTTACAAATATGTACTGGAACCGTCAGGATTTTAACAGAGTCATACAAAAGTCGCCAGAGTAATGCGGCCTCAATTGTAAACATAAGCAGTACAGTCGTCACTTACAGGCTTTCTACACAAATTTTGAGCTGTATAAACATGAATTCCTAATATTTGAAAGCAAATTCAAGTGAAAACGCTCGCTAAAGTGCCCGGAGTTGTAAATATTATCAGTTTGCTGGTCATTTTACGGCTTTCCACTGGTAATGTCTGTGATTACAAACGGCAGGAAATGTAGGAAGAATCTATTTACTTTAATTTCAAGGGGTTCTTCCAAGTTTTTAATCATTTCTGGAAACTCTAATTGCGTATTTTAAGAGTTTTACCACAACTAGAGAGTTTTCTTACAAATATGTACTGGAACCGTCAGGATTTTAACAGAGTCATACAAAAGTCGCCAGAGTAATGCGGCCTCAATTGTAAACATAAGCAGTACAGTCCTCACTTACAGGCTTTCTACACAAATTTTGAGCTGTATAAACAAGAATTCCTAATATTTGAAAGCAAATTCAAGTGATAACGCTCCCTAAAGTGCCCGGAGTTGTAAATATTATCAGTTTGCTGGTCATTTCACGGCTTTCCACTGGTAATGTCTGTGATTACAAATGGCAGGAAATGTAGGAAGAATCAATTTACTTTAATTTCAAGGGGTTCTTCCAACTTTTTAATCATTTCTGGAAACTCTAATTGCGTATTTTAAGAGTTTTACCACAACTAGAGAGTTTTCTTACTAATATGTACTGGAACCGTCAGGATTTTAACAGAGTCATACAAAAGTCGCCAGAGTAATGCGGCCTCAATTGTAAACATAAGCAGTACAGTCCTCACTTACAGGCTTTCTACACAAATTTTGAGCTGTATAAACAAGAATTCCTAATATTTGAAAGCAAATTCAAGTGAAAACGCTCCCTAAAGTGCCCGGAGTTGTAAATATTATCAGTTTGCTGGTCATTTCACGGCTTTCCACTGGTAATGTCTGTGATTACAAACGGCAGGAAATGTAGGAAGAATCTATTTAATTTAATTTCAAGGGGTTCTTCCAAGTTTTTAATCATTTCTGAAAACTCTAATTGCGTGTTTTAAGAGTTTTACCACAACTAGAGAGTTTTCTTACAAATATGTACTGGAACCGTCAGTATTTTAACAGAGTCATACAAAAGTCGCCAGAGTAATGGGGCCTCAATTGTAAACATACGCAGTTTAGACCTCACTTACAGGCTTTCTACACAAATTTTGAGCTGTATAAACAAGAATTCTTAATATTTGAAAGCAAATTCAAGTGAAAACGCTCCCTAAAGTGCACGGAGTTGTAAATATTATCAGTTTGCTGGTCATTTCACGGCTTTCCACTGGTAATGTCTGTGATTACAAACGGCAGGAAATGTAGGAAGAATCTATTTACTTTAATTTCAAGGGGTTCTTCCAAGTTTTTAATCATTTCTGGAAACTCTAATTGTGTATTTTAAGAGTTTTACCACAACTAGAGAGTTTTCTTACAAATATGTACTGGAACCGTCAGGATTTTAACAGAGTCATACAAAAGTCGCCAGAGTAATGCGGCCTCAATTGTAAACATAAGCAGTACAGTCCTCACTTACAGGCTTTCTACACAAATTTTGAGCTGTATAAACAAGAATTCCTAATATTTGAAAGCAAATTCAAGTGAAAACGCTCCCTAAAGTGCCCGGAGTTGTAAATATTATCAGTTTGCTGGTCATTTCACGGCTTTCCACTGGTAATGTCTGTGATTACAAACGGCAGGAAATGTAGGAAGAATCTATTTACTTTAATTTCAAGGGGTTCTTCCAACTTTTTAATCATTTCTGGAAACTCTAATTGCGTGTTTTAAGAGTTTTACCACAACTAGAGAGTTTTCTTGCAAATATGTACTGGAACCGTCAGGGTTTTAACAGAGTCATACAAAAGTCGCCAGAGTAAAGCGGCCTCAATTGTAAACATAAGCAGTACAGTCCTCACTTACAGGCTTTCTACACAAATTTTGAGCTGTATAAACAAGAATTCCTAATATTTGGAAGCAAATTCAAGTGAAAACGCTCCCTAAAGTGCCCGGAGTTGTAAATATTATCAGTTTGCTGGTCATTTCACGGCTTTCCACTGGTAATGTCTGTGATTACAAACGGCAGGAAATGTAGGAAGAATCTATTTAATTTAATTTCAAGGGGTTCTTCCAAGTTTTTAATCATTTCTGAAAACTCTAATTGCGTGTTTTAAGAGTTTTACCACAACTAGAGAGTTTTCTTACAAATATGTACTGGAACCGTCAGGATTTTAACAGAGTCATACAAAAGTCGCCAGAGTAATGGGGCCTCAATTGTAAACATACGCAGTTTAGACCTCACTTACAGGCTTTCTACACAAATTTTGAGCTGTGTAAACATGAATTCCTAATATTTGAAAGCAAATTCAAGTGAAAACGCTCGCTAAAGTGCCCGGAGTTGTAAATATTATCAGTTTGCTGGTCATTTTACGGCTTTCCACTGGTAATGTCTGTGATTACAAACGCAGGAAATGTAGGAAGAATCTATTTACTTTAATTTCAAGGGGTTCTTCCAAGTTTTTAATCATTTCTGGAAACTCTAATTGCGTATTTTAAGAGTTTTACCACAACTAGAGAGTTTTCTTACAAATATGTACTGGAACCGTCAGGATTTTAACAGAGTCATACAAAAGTCGCCAGAGTAATGCGGCCTCAATTGTAAACATAAGCAGTACAGTCCTCACTTACAGGCTTTCTACACAAATTTTGAGCTGTATAAACAAGAATTCCTAATATTTGAAAGCAAATTCAAGTGAAAACGCTCCCTAAAGTGCCCGGAGTTGTAAATATTATCAGTTTGCTGGTCATTTCACGGCTTTCCACTGGTAATGTCTGTGATTACAAACGGCAGGAAATGTAGGAAGAATCAATTTACTTTAATTTCAAGGGGTTCATCCAACTTTTTAATCGTTTCTGGAAACTCTAATTGCGTATTTTAAGAGTTTTACCACAACTAGAGAGTTTTCTTACTAATATGTACTGGAACCGTCAGGATTTTAACAGAGTCATACAAAAGTCGCCAGAGTAATGCGGCCTCAATTGTAAACATAAGCAGTACAGTCCTCACTTACAGGCTTTCTACACAAATTTTGAGCTGTATAAACAAGAATTCCTAATATTTGAAAGCAAATTCAAGTGAAAACGCTCCCTAAAGTGCCCGGAGTTGTAAATATTATCAGTTTGCTGGTCATTTCACGGCTTTCCACTGGTAATGTCTGTGATTACAAACGGCAGGAAATGTAGGAAGAATCTATTTACTTTAATTTCAAGGGGTTCTTCCAAGTTTTTAATCATTTCTGGAAACTCTAATTGTGTATTTTAAGAGTTTTACCACAACTAAAGAGTTTTCTTACAAATATGTACTGGAACCGTCAGGATTTTAACAGAGTCATACAAAAGTCGCCAGAGTAATGCGGCCTCAATTGTAAACATAAGCAGTACAGTCCCCACTTACAGGCTTTCTACACAAATTTTGAGCTGTATAAACAAGAATTCCTAATATTTGAAAGCAAATTCAAGTGAAAACGCTCCCTAAAGTGCACGGAGTTGTAAATATTATCAGTTTGCTGGTCATTTCACGGCTTTCCACTGGTAATGTCTGTGATTACAAACGGCAGGAAATGTAGGAAGAATCTATTTACTTTAATTTCAAGGGGTTCTTCCAAGTTTTTAATCATTTCTGGAAACTCTAATTGTGTATTTTAAGAGTTTTACCACAACTAGAGAGTTTTCTTACAAATATGTACTGGAACCGGCAGGATTTTAACAGAGTCATACAAAAGTCGCCAGAGTAATGCGGCCTCAATTGTAAACATAAGCAGTACAGTCCTCACTTACAGGCTTTCTACACAAATTTTGAGCTGTATAAACAAGAATTCTTAATATTTGAAAGCAAATTCAAGTGAAAACGCTCCCAAAAGTGCACGGAGTTGTAAATATTATCAGTTTGCTGGTCATTTCACGGCTTTCCACTGGTAATGTCTGTGATTACAAACGGCAGGAAATGTAGGAAGAATCTATTTACTTTAATTTCAAGGGGTTCTTCCAAGTTTTTAATCATTTCTGGAAACTCTAATTGTGTATTTTAAGAGTTTTACCACAACTAGAGAGTTTTCTTACAAATATGTACTGGAACCGTCAGGATTTTAACAGAGTCATACAAAAGTCGCCAGAGTAATGCGGCCTCAATTGTAAACATAAGCAGTACAGTCCTCACTTACAGGCTTTCTACACAAATTTTGAGCTGTATAAACAAGAATTCCTAATATTTGAAAGCAAATTCAAGTGAAAACGCTCCCTAAAGTGCCCGGAGTTGTAAATATTATCAGTTTGCTGGTCATTTCACGGCTTTCCACTGGTAATGTCTGTGATTACAAACGGCAGGAAATGTAGGAAGAATCTATTTACTTTAATTTCAAGGGGTTCTTCCAACTTTTTAATCATTTCTGGAAACTCTAATTGCGTGTTTTAAGAGTTTTACCACAACTAGAGAGTTTTCTTGCAAATATGTACTGGAACCGTCAGGGTTTTAACAGAGTCATACAAAAGTCGCCAGAGTAAAGCGGCCTCAATTGTAAACATAAGCAGTACAGTCCTCACTTACAGGCTTTCTACACAAATTTTGAGCTGTATAAACAAGAATTCCTAATATTTGGAAGCAAATTCAAGTGAAAACGCTCCCTAAAGTGCCCGGAGTTGTAAATATTATCAGTTTGCTGGTCATTTCACGGCTTTCCACTGGTAATGTCTGTGATTACAAACGGCAGGAAATGTAGGAAGAATCTATTTAATTTAATTTCAAGGGGTTCTTCCAAGTTTTTAATCATTTCTGAAAACTCTAATTGCGTGTTTTAAGAGTTTTACCACAACTAGAGAGTTTTCTTACAAATATGTACTGGAACCGTCAGGATTTTAACAGAGTCATACAAAAGTCGCCAGAGTAATGGGGCCTCAATTGTAAACATACGCAGTTTAGACCTCACTTACAGGCTTTCTACACAAATTTTGAGCTGTGTAAACATGAATTCCTAATATTTGAAAGCAAATTCAAGTGAAAACGCTCGCTAAAGTGCCCGGAGTTGTAAATATTATCAGTTTGCTGGTCATTTTACGGCTTTCCACTGGTAATGTCTGTGATTACAAACGCAGGAAATGTAGGAAGAATCTATTTACTTTAATTTCAAGGGGTTCTTCCAAGTTTTTAATCATTTCTGGAAACTCTAATTGCGTATTTTAAGAGTTTTACCACAACTAGAGAGTTTTCTTACAAATATGTACTGGAACCGTCAGGATTTTAACAGAGTCATACAAAAGTCGCCAGAGTAATGCGGCCTCAATTGTAAACATAAGCAGTACAGTCCTCACTTACAGGCTTTCTACACAAATTTTGAGCTGTATAAACAAGAATTCCTAATATTTGAAAGCAAATTCAAGTGAAAACGCTCCCTAAAGTGCCCGGAGTTGTAAATATTATCAGTTTGCTGGTCATTTCACGGCTTTCCACTGGTAATGTCTGTGATTACAAACGGCAGGAAATGTAGGAAGAATCAATTTACTTTAATTTCAAGGGGTTCATCCAACTTTTTAATCATTTCTGGAAACTCTAATTGCGTATTTTAAGAGTTTTACCACAACTAGAGAGTTTTCTTACTAATATGTACTGGAACCGTCAGGATTTTAACAGAGTCATACAAAAGTCGCCAGAGTAATGCGGCCTCAATTGTAAACATAAGCAGTACAGTCCTCACTTACAGGCTTTCTACACAAATTTTGAGCTGTATAAACAAGAATTCCTAATATTTGAAAGCAAATTCAAGTGAAAACGCTCCCTAAAGTGCCCGGAGTTGTAAATATTATCAGTTTGCTGGTCATTTCACGGCTTTCCACTGGTAATGTCTGTGATTACAAACGGCAGGAAATGTAGGAAGAATCTATTTACTTTAATTTCAAGGGGTTCTTCCAAGTTTTTAATCATTTCTGGAAACTCTAATTGTGTATTTTAAGAGTTTTACCACAACTAGAGAGTTTTCTTACAAATATGTACTGGAACCGTCAGGATTTTAACAGAGTCATACAAAAGTCGCCAGAGTAATGCGGCCTCAATTGTAAACATAAGCAGTACAGTCCCCACTTACAGGCTTTCTACACAAATTTTGAGCTGTATAAACAAGAATTCCTAATATTTGAAAGCAAATTCAAGTGAAAACGCTCCCTAAAGTGCACGGAGTTGTAAATATTATCAGTTTGCTGGTCATTTCACGGCTTTCCACTGGTAATGTCTGTGATTACAAACGGCAGGAAATGTAGGAAGAATCTATTTACTTTAATTTCAAGGGGTTCTTCCAAGTTTTTAATCATTTCTGGAAACTCTAATTGTGTATTTTAAGAGTTTTACCACAACTAGAGAGTTTTCTTACAAATATGTACTGGAACCGGCAGGATTTTAACAGAGTCATACAAAAGTCGCCAGAGTAATGCGGCCTCAATTGTAAACATAAGCAGTACAGTCCTCACTTACAGGCTTTCTACACAAATTTTGAGCTGTATAAACAAGAATTCTTAATATTTGAAAGCAAATTCAAGTGAAAACGCTCCCTAAAGTGCACGGAGTTGTAAATATTATCAGTTTGCTGGTCATTTCACGGCTTTCCACTGGTAATGTCTGTGATTACAAACGGCAGGAAATGTAGGAAGAATCTATTTACTTTAATTTCAAGGGGTTCTTCCAAGTTTTTAATCATTTCTGGAAACTCTAATTGTGTATTTTAAGAGTTTTACCACAACTAGAGAGTTTTCTTACAAATATGTACTGGAACCGTCAGGATTTTAACAGAGTCATACAAAAGTCGCCAGAGTAATGCGGCCTCAATTGTAAACATAAGCAGTACAGTCCCCACTTACAGGCTTTCTACACAAATTTTGAGCTGTATAAACAAGAATTCCTAATATTTGAAAGCAAATTCAAGTGAAAACGCTCCCTAAAGTGCCCGGAGTTGTAAATATTATCAGTTTGCTGGTCATTTCACGGCTTTCCACTGGTAATGTCTGTGATTACAAACGGCAGGAAATGTAGGAAGAATCTATTTACTTTAATTTCAAGGGGTTCTTCCAAGTTTTTAATCATTTCTGAAAACTCTAATTGCGTGTTTTAAGAGTTTTACCACAACTAGAGAGTTTTCTTACAAATATGTACTGGAACCGTCAGGATTTTAACAGAGTCATACAAAAGTCGCCAGAGTAATGCGGCCTCAATTGTAAACATAAGCAGTACAGTCCTCACTTACAGGCTTTCTACACAAATTTTGAGCTGTATAAACAAGAATTCCTAATATTTGAAAGCAAATTCAAGTGAAAACGCTCCCTAAAGTGCCCGGAGTTGTAAATATTATCAGTTTGCTGGTCATTTCACGGCTTTCCACTGGTAATGTCTGTGATTACAAACGGCAGGAAATGTAGGAAGAATCAATTTACTTTAATTTCAAGGGGTTCATCCAACTTTTTAATCGTTTCTGGAAACTCTAATTGCGTATTTTAAGAGTTTTACCACAACTAGAGAGTTTTCTTACTAATATGTACTGGAACCGTCAGGATTTTAACAGAGTCATACAAAAGTCGCCAGAGTAATGCGGCCTCAATTGTAAACATAAGCAGTACAGTCCTCACTTACAGGCTTTCTACACAAATTTTGAGCTGTATAAACAAGAATTCCTAATATTTGAAAGCAAATTCAAGTGAAAACGCTCCCTAAAGTGCCCGGAGTTGTAAATATTATCAGTTTGCTGGTCATTTCACGGCTTTCCACTGGTAATGTCTGTGATTACAAACGGCAGGAAATGTAGGAAGAATCTATTTACTTTAATTTCAAGGGGTTCTTCCAAGTTTTTAATCATTTCTGGAAACTCTAATTGTGTATTTTAAGAGTTTTACCACAACTAAAGAGTTTTCTTACAAATATGTACTGGAACCGTCAGGAT
The DNA here is from genome assembly GCF_964212035.1 of Myotis nattereri. Taxonomy (NCBI): domain Eukaryota; kingdom Metazoa; phylum Chordata; class Mammalia; order Chiroptera; family Vespertilionidae; genus Myotis; species Myotis nattereri. The sequence continues at coordinate 34,363 of NW_027669579.1, read as the reverse complement.
TTTAACAGAGTCATACAAAAGTCGCCAGAGTAATGCGGCCTCAATTGTAAACATAAGCAGTACAGTCCCCACTTACAGGCTTTCTACACAAATTTTGAGCTGTATAAACAAGAATTCCTAATATTTGAAAGCAAATTCAAGTGAAAACGCTCCCTAAAGTGCACGGAGTTGTAAATATTATCAGTTTGCTGGTCATTTCACGGCTTTCCACTGGTAATGTCTGTGATTACAAACGGCAGGAAATGTAGGAAGAATCTATTTACTTTAATTTCAAGGGGTTCTTCCAAGTTTTTAATCATTTCTGGAAACTCTAATTGTGTATTTTAAGAGTTTTACCACAACTAGAGAGTTTTCTTACAAATATGTACTGGAACCGGCAGGATTTTAACAGAGTCATACAAAAGTCGCCAGAGTAATGCGGCCTCAATTGTAAACATAAGCAGTACAGTCCTCACTTACAGGCTTTCTACACAAATTTTGAGCTGTATAAACAAGAATTCTTAATATTTGAAAGCAAATTCAAGTGAAAACGCTCCCAAAAGTGCACGGAGTTGTAAATATTATCAGTTTGCTGGTCATTTCACGGCTTTCCACTGGTAATGTCTGTGATTACAAACGGCAGGAAATGTAGGAAGAATCTATTTACTTTAATTTCAAGGGGTTCTTCCAAGTTTTTAATCATTTCTGGAAACTCTAATTGTGTATTTTAAGAGTTTTACCACAACTAGAGAGTTTTCTTACAAATATGTACTGGAACCGTCAGGATTTTAACAGAGTCATACAAAAGTCGCCAGAGTAATGCGGCCTCAATTGTAAACATAAGCAGTACAGTCCTCACTTACAGGCTTTCTACACAAATTTTGAGCTGTATAAACAAGAATTCCTAATATTTGAAAGCAAATTCAAGTGAAAACGCTCCCTAAAGTGCCCGGAGTTGTAAATATTATCAGTTTGCTGGTCATTTCACGGCTTTCCACTGGTAATGTCTGTGATTACAAACGGCAGGAAATGTAGGAAGAATCTATTTACTTTAATTTCAAGGGGTTCTTCCAACTTTTTAATCATTTCTGGAAACTCTAATTGCGTGTTTTAAGAGTTTTACCACAACTAGAGAGTTTTCTTGCAAATATGTACTGGAACCGTCAGGGTTTTAACAGAGTCATACAAAAGTCGCCAGAGTAAAGCGGCCTCAATTGTAAACATAAGCAGTACAGTCCTCACTTACAGGCTTTCTACACAAATTTTGAGCTGTATAAACAAGAATTCCTAATATTTGGAAGCAAATTCAAGTGAAAACGCTCCCTAAAGTGCCCGGAGTTGTAAATATTATCAGTTTGCTGGTCATTTCACGGCTTTCCACTGGTAATGTCTGTGATTACAAACGGCAGGAAATGTAGGAAGAATCTATTTAATTTAATTTCAAGGGGTTCTTCCAAGTTTTTAATCATTTCTGAAAACTCTAATTGCGTGTTTTAAGAGTTTTACCACAACTAGAGAGTTTTCTTACAAATATGTACTGGAACCGTCAGGATTTTAACAGAGTCATACAAAAGTCGCCAGAGTAATGGGGCCTCAATTGTAAACATACGCAGTTTAGACCTCACTTACAGGCTTTCTACACAAATTTTGAGCTGTGTAAACATGAATTCCTAATATTTGAAAGCAAATTCAAGTGAAAACGCTCGCTAAAGTGCCCGGAGTTGTAAATATTATCAGTTTGCTGGTCATTTTACGGCTTTCCACTGGTAATGTCTGTGATTACAAACGCAGGAAATGTAGGAAGAATCTATTTACTTTAATTTCAAGGGGTTCTTCCAAGTTTTTAATCATTTCTGGAAACTCTAATTGCGTATTTTAAGAGTTTTACCACAACTAGAGAGTTTTCTTACAAATATGTACTGGAACCGTCAGGATTTTAACAGAGTCATACAAAAGTCGCCAGAGTAATGCGGCCTCAATTGTAAACATAAGCAGTACAGTCCTCACTTACAGGCTTTCTACACAAATTTTGAGCTGTATAAACAAGAATTCCTAATATTTGAAAGCAAATTCAAGTGAAAACGCTCCCTAAAGTGCCCGGAGTTGTAAATATTATCAGTTTGCTGGTCATTTCACGGCTTTCCACTGGTAATGTCTGTGATTACAAACGGCAGGAAATGTAGGAAGAATCAATTTACTTTAATTTCAAGGGGTTCATCCAACTTTTTAATCATTTCTGGAAACTCTAATTGCGTATTTTAAGAGTTTTACCACAACTAGAGAGTTTTCTTACTAATATGTACTGGAACCGTCAGGATTTTAACAGAGTCATACAAAAGTCGCCAGAGTAATGCGGCCTCAATTGTAAACATAAGCAGTACAGTCCTCACTTACAGGCTTTCTACACAAATTTTGAGCTGTATAAACAAGAATTCCTAATATTTGAAAGCAAATTCAAGTGAAAACGCTCCCTAAAGTGCCCGGAGTTGTAAATATTATCAGTTTGCTGGTCATTTCACGGCTTTCCACTGGTAATGTCTGTGATTACAAACGGCAGGAAATGTAGGAAGAATCTATTTACTTTAATTTCAAGGGGTTCTTCCAAGTTTTTAATCATTTCTGGAAACTCTAATTGTGTATTTTAAGAGTTTTACCACAACTAGAGAGTTTTCTTACAAATATGTACTGGAACCGTCAGGATTTTAACAGAGTCATACAAAAGTCGCCAGAGTAATGCGGCCTCAATTGTAAACATAAGCAGTACAGTCCCCACTTACAGGCTTTCTACACAAATTTTGAGCTGTATAAACAAGAATTCCTAATATTTGAAAGCAAATTCAAGTGAAAACGCTCCCTAAAGTGCACGGAGTTGTAAATATTATCAGTTTGCTGGTCATTTCACGGCTTTCCACTGGTAATGTCTGTGATTACAAACGGCAGGAAATGTAGGAAGAATCTATTTACTTTAATTTCAAGGGGTTCTTCCAAGTTTTTAATCATTTCTGGAAACTCTAATTGTGTATTTTAAGAGTTTTACCACAACTAGAGAGTTTTCTTACAAATATGTACTGGAACCGGCAGGATTTTAACAGAGTCATACAAAAGTCGCCAGAGTAATGCGGCCTCAATTGTAAACATAAGCAGTACAGTCCTCACTTACAGGCTTTCTACACAAATTTTGAGCTGTATAAACAAGAATTCTTAATATTTGAAAGCAAATTCAAGTGAAAACGCTCCCTAAAGTGCACGGAGTTGTAAATATTATCAGTTTGCTGGTCATTTCACGGCTTTCCACTGGTAATGTCTGTGATTACAAACGGCAGGAAATGTAGGAAGAATCTATTTACTTTAATTTCAAGGGGTTCTTCCAAGTTTTTAATCATTTCTGGAAACTCTAATTGTGTATTTTAAGAGTTTTACCACAACTAGAGAGTTTTCTTACAAATATGTACTGGAACCGTCAGGATTTTAACAGAGTCATACAAAAGTCGCCAGAGTAATGCGGCCTCAATTGTAAACATAAGCAGTACAGTCCCCACTTACAGGCTTTCTACACAAATTTTGAGCTGTATAAACAAGAATTCCTAATATTTGAAAGCAAATTCAAGTGAAAACGCTCCCTAAAGTGCCCGGAGTTGTAAATATTATCAGTTTGCTGGTCATTTCACGGCTTTCCACTGGTAATGTCTGTGATTACAAACGGCAGGAAATGTAGGAAGAATCTATTTACTTTAATTTCAAGGGGTTCTTCCAAGTTTTTAATCATTTCTGAAAACTCTAATTGCGTGTTTTAAGAGTTTTACCACAACTAGAGAGTTTTCTTACAAATATGTACTGGAACCGTCAGGATTTTAACAGAGTCATACAAAAGTCGCCAGAGTAATGCGGCCTCAATTGTAAACATACGCAGTTTAGACCTCACTTACAGGCTTTCTACACAAATTTTGAGCTGTATAAACAAGAATTCTTAATATTTGAAAGCAAATTCAAGTGAAAACGCTCCCTAAAGTGCACGGAGTTGTAAATATTATCAGTTTGTTGGTCATTTCACGGCTTTCCACTGGTAATGTCTGTGATTACAAACGGCAGGAAATGTAGGAAGAATCTATTTACTTTAATTTCAAGGGGTTCTTCCAAGTTTTTAATCATTTCTGGAAACTCTAATTGTGTATTTTAAGAGTTTTACCACAACTAGAGAGTTTTCTTGCAAATATGTACTGGAACCGTCAGGGTTTTAACAGAGTCATACAAAAGTCGCCAGAGTAAAGCGGCCTCAATTGTAAACAAAAGCAGTACAGTCCTCACTTACAGGCTTTCTACACAAATTTTGAGCTGTATAAACAAGAATTCCTAATATTTGGAAGCAAATTCAAGTGAAAACGCTCCCTAAAGTGCCCGGAGTTGTAAATATTATCAGTTTGCTGGTCATTTCACGGCTTTCCACTGGTAAAGTGTGTGATTACAAACGGCAGGAAATGTAGGAAGAATCTATTTAATTTAATTTCAAGGGGTTCTTCCAAGTTTTTAATCATTTCTGAAAACTCTAATTGCGTGTTTTAAGAGTTTTACCACAACTAGAGAGTTTTCTTACAAATATGTACTGGAACCGTCAGGATTTTAACAGAGTCATACAAAAGTCGCCAGAGTAATGGGGCCTCAATTGTAAACATACGCAGTTTAGACCTCACTTACAGGCTTTCTACACAAATTTTGAGCTGTATAAACAAGAATTCTTAATATTTGAAAGCAAATTCAAGTGAAAACGCTCCGTAAAGTGCACGGAGTTGTAAATATTATCAGTTTTCTGGTCATTTCACGGCTTTCCACTGGTAATGTCTGTGATTACAAACGGCAGGAAATGTAGGAAGAATCTATTTACTTTAATTTCAAGGGGTTCTTCCAAATTTTTAATCATTTCTGGAAACTCTAATTGTGTATTTTAAGAGTTTTACCACAACTAGAGAGTTTTCTTACAAATATGTACTGGAACCGTCAGGATTTTAACAGAGTCATACAAAAGTCGCCAGAGTAATGCGGCCTCAATTGTAAACATAAGCAGTACAGTCCCAACTTACAGGCTTTCTACACAAATTTTGAGCTGTATAAACAAGAATTCCTAATATTTGAAAGCAAATTCAAGTGAAAACGCTCCCTAAAGTGCCCGGAGTTGTAAATATTATCAGTTTGCTGGTCATTTCACGGCTTTCCACTGGTAATGTCTGTGATTACAAACGGCAGGAAATGTAGGAAGAATCTATTTACTTTAATTTCAAGGGGTTCTTCCAACTTTTTAATCATTTCTGGAAACTCTAATTGCGTGTTTTAAGAGTTTTACCACAACTAGAGAGTTTTCTTACTAATATGTACTGGAACCGTCAGGATTTTAACAGAGTCATACAAAAGTCGCCAGAGTAATGCGGCCTCAATTGTAAACATAAGCAGTACAGTCGTCACTTACAGGCTTTCTACACAAATTTTGAGCTGTATAAACATGAATTCCTAATATTTGAAAGCAAATTCAAGTGAATACGCTCGCTAAAGTGCCCGGAGTTGTAAATATTATCAGTTTGCTGGTCATTTTACGGCTTTCCACTGGTAATGTCTGTGATTACAAACGGCAGGAAATGTAGGAAGAATCTATTTACTTTAATTTCAAGGGGTTCTTCCAAGTTTTTAATCATTTCTGGAAACTCTAATTGCGTGTTTTAAGAGTTTTACCACAACTAGAGAGTTTTCTAACAAATATGTACTGGAACCGTCAGGATTTTAACAGAGTCATACAAAAGTCGCCGGAGTAATGCGGCCTCAATTGTAAACATAAGCAGTACAGTCCTCACTTACAGGCTTTCTACACAAATTTTGAGCTGTATAAACAAGAATTCCTAATATTTGAAAGCAAATTCAAGTGAAAACGCTCCCTAAAGTGCCCGGAGTTGTAAATATTATCAGTTTGCTGGTCATTTCACGGCTTTCCACTGGTAATGTCTGTGATTACAAACGGCAGGAAATGTAGGAAGAATCTATTTACTTTAATTTCAAGGGGTTCTTCCAAGTTTTTAATCATTTCTGAAAACTCTAATTGCGTGTTTTAAGAGTTTTACCACAACTAGAGAGTTTTCTTACAAATATGTACTGGAACCGTCAGGATTTTAACAGAGTCATACAAAAGTCGCCAGAGTAATGCGGCCTCAATTGTAAACATACGCAGTTTAGACCTCACTTACAGGCTTTCTACACAAATTTTGAGCTGTATAAACAAGAATTCTTAATATTTGAAAGCAAATTCAAGTGAAAACGCTCCCTAAAGTGCACAGACTTGTAAATATTATCAGTTTGTTGGTCATTTCATGGCTTTCCACTGGTAATGTCTGTGATTACAAACGGCAGGAAATGTAGGAAGAATCTATTTACTTTAATTTCAAGGGGTTCTTCCAAGCTTTTAATCATTTCTGGAAACTCTAATTGTGTATTTTAAGAGTTTTACCACAACTAGACAGTTTTCTTGCAAATATGTACTGGAACCGTCAGGGTTTTAACAGAGTCATACAAAAGTCGCCAGAGTAAAGCGACCTCAATTGTAAACATAAGCAGTACAGTCCTCACTTACAGGCTTTCTACACAAATTTTGAGCTGTATAAACAAGAATTCCTAATATTTGGAAGCAAATTCAAGTGAAAACGCTCCCTAAAGTGCCCGGAGTTGTAAATATTATCAGTTTGCTGGTCATTTCACGGCTTTCCACTGGTAATGTCTGTGATTACAAACGGCAGGAAATGTAGGAAGAATTTATTTAATTTAATTTCAAGGGGTTCTTCCAAGTTTTTAATCATTTCTGAAAACTCTAATTGCGTGTTTTAAGAGTTTTACCACAACTAGAGAGTTTTCTTACAAATATGTACTGGAACCGTCAGGATTTTAACAGAGTCATACAAAAGTCGCCAGAGTAATGGGGCCTCAATTGTAAACATACGCAGTTTAGACCTCACTTACAGGCTTTCTACACAAATTTTTAGCTGTATAAACAAGAATTCTTAATATTTGAAAGCAAATTCAAGTGAAAACGCTCCCTAAAGTGCACGGAGTTGTAAATATTATCAGTTTGCTGGTCATTTCACGGCTTTCCACTGGTAATGTCTGTGATTACAAACGGCAGGAAATGTAGGAAGAATCTATTTACTTTAATTTCAAGGGGTTCTTCCAAATTTTTAATCATTTCTGGAAACTCTAATTGTGTATTTTAAGAGTTTTACCACAACTAGAGAGTTTTCTTACAAATATGTACTGGAACCGTCAGGATTTTAACAGAGTCATACAAAAGTCGCCAGAGTAATGCGGCCTCAATTGTAAACATAAGCAGTACAGTCCCCACTTACAGGCTTTCTACACAAATTTTGAGCTGTATAAACAAGAATTCCTAATATTTGAAAGCAAATTCAAGTGAAAACGCTCCCTAAAGTGCCCGGAGTTGTAAATATTATCAGTTTGCTGGTCATTTCACGGCTTTCCACTGGTAATGTCTGTGATTACAAACGGCAGGAAATGTAGGAAGAATCTATTTACTTTAATTTCAAGGGGTTCTTCCAACTTTTTAATCATTTCTGGAAACTCTAATTGCGTGTTTTAAGAGTTTTACCACAACTAGAGAGTTTTCTTACTAATATGTACTGGAACCGTCAGGATTTTAACAGAGTCATACAAAAGTCGCCAGAGTAATGCGGCCTCAATTGTAAACATAAGCAGTACAGTCGTCACTTACAGGCTTTCTACACAAATTTTGAGCTGTATAAACATGAATTCCTAATATTTGAAAGCAAATTCAAGTGAATACGCTCGCTAAAGTGCCCGGAGTTGTAAATATTATCAGTTTGCTGGTCATTTTACGGCTTTCCACTGGTAATGTCTGTGATTACAAACGGCAGGAAATGTAGGAAGAATCTATTTACTTTAATTTCAAGGGGTTCTTCCAAGTTTTTAATCATTTCTGGAAACTCTAATTGCGTGTTTTAAGAGTTTTACCACAACTAGAGAGTTTTCTAACAAATATGTACTGGAACCGTCAGGATTTTAACAGAGTCATACAAAAGTCGCCGGAGTAATGCGGCCTCAATTGTAAACATAAGCAGTACAGTCCTCACTTACAGGCTTTCTACACAAATTTTGAGCTGTATAAACAAGAATTCCTAATATTTGAAAGCAAATTCAAGTGAAAACGCTCCCTAAAGTGCCCGGAGTTGTAAATATTATCAGTTTGCTGGTCATTTCACGGCTTTCCACTGGTAATGTCTGTGATTACAAACGGCAGGAAATGTAGGAAGAATCTATTTACTTTAATTTCAAGGGGTTCTTCCAAGTTTTTAATCATTTCTGAAAACTCTAATTGCGTGTTTTAAGAGTTTTACCACAACTAGAGAGTTTTCTTACAAATATGTACTGGAACCGTCAGGATTTTAACAGAGTCATACAAAAGTCGCCAGAGTAATGCGGCCTCAATTGTAAACATACGCAGTTTAGACCTCACTTACAGGCTTTCTACACAAATTTTGAGCTGTATAAACAAGAATTCTTAATATTTGAAAGCAAATTCAAGTGAAAACGCTCCCTAAAGTGCACGGACTTGTAAATATTATCAGTTTGTTGGTCATTTCACGGCTTTCCACTGGTAATGTCTGTGATTACAAACGGCAGGAAATGTAGGAAGAATCTATTTACTTTAATTTCAAGGGGTTCTTCCAAGTTTTTAATCATTTCTGGAAACTCTAATTGTGTATTTTAAGAGTTTTACCACAACTAGACAGTTTTCTTGCAAATATGTACTGGAACCGTCAGGGTTTTAACAGAGTCATACAAAAGTCGCCAGAGTAAAGCGACCTCAATTGTAAACATAAGCAGTACAGTCCTCACTTACAGGCTTTCTACACAAATTTTGAGCTGTATAAACAAGAATTCCTAATATTTGGAAGCAAATTCAAGTGAAAACGCTCCCTAAAGTGCCCGGAGTTGTAAATATTATCAGTTTGCTGGTCATTTCACGGCTTTCCACTGGTAATGTCTGTGATTATAAACGGCAGGAAATGTAGGAAGAATCTATTTAATTTAATTTCAAGGGGTTCTTCCAAGTTTTTAATCATTTCTGAAAACTCTAATTGCGTGTTTTAAGAGTTTTACCACAACTAGAGAGTTTTCTTACAAATATGTACTGGAACCGTCAGGATTTTAACAGAGTCATACAAAAGTCGCCAGAGTAATGGGGCCTCAATTGTAAACATACGCAGTTTAGACCTCACTTACAGGCTTTCTACACAAATTTTGAGCTGTATAAACAAGAATTCTTAATATTTGAAAGCAAATTCAAGTGAAAACGCTCCCTAAAGTGCACGGAGTTGTAAATATTATCAGTTTGCTGGTCATTTCACGGCTTTCCACTGGTAATGTCTGTGATTACAAACGGCAGGAAATGTAGGAAGAATCTATTTACTTTAATTTCAAGGGGTTCTTCCAAATTTTTAATCATTTCTGGAAACTCTAATTGTGTATTTTAAGAGTTTTACCACAACTAGAGAGTTTTCTTACAAATATGTACTGGAACCGTCAGGATTTTAACAGAGTCATACAAAAGTCGCCAGAGTAATGCGGCCTCAATTGTAAACATAAGCAGTACAGTCCCCACTTACAGGCTTTCTACACAAATTTTGAGCTGTATAAACAAGAATTCCTAATATTTGAAAGCAAATTCAAGTGAAAACGCTCCCTAAAGTGCCCGGAGTTGTAAATATTATCAGTTTGCTGGTCATTTCACGGCTTTCCACTGGTAATGTCTGTGATTACAAACGGCAGGAAATGTAGGAAGAATCTATTTACTTTAATTTCAAGGGGTTCTTCCAACTTTTTAATCATTTCTGGAAACTCTAATTGCGTGTTTTAAGAGTTTTACCACAACTAGAGAGTTTTCTTACAAATATGTACTGGAACCGTCAGGATTTTAACAGAGTCATACAAAAGTCGCCAGAGTAATGCGGCCTCAATTGTAAACATAAGCAGTACAGTCCTCACTTACAGGCTTTCTACACAAATTTTGAGCTGTATAAACAAGAATTCCTAATATTTGAAAGCAAATTCAAGTGAAAACGCCCCCTAAAGTGCCCGGAGTTGTAAATATTATCAGTTTGCTGGTCATTTCACGGCTTTCCACTGGTAATGTCTGTGATTACAAACGGCAGGAAATGTAGGAAGAATCTATTTACTTTAATTTCAAGGGGTTCTTCCAACTTTTTAATCATTTCTGGAAACTCTAATTGCGTGTTTTAAGAGTTTTACCACAACTAGAGAGTTTTCTTACTAATATGTACTGGAACTGTCAGGATTTTAACAGAGTCATACAAAAGTCGCCAGAGTAATGCGGCCTCAATTGTAAACATAAGCAGTACAGTCGTCACTTACAGGCTTTCTACACAAATTTTGAGCTGTATAAACATGAATTCCTAATATTTGAAAGCAAATTCAAGTGAAAACGCTCGCTAAAGTGCCCGGAGTTGTAAATATTATCAGTTTGCTGGTCATTTTACGGCTTTCCACTGGTAATGTCTGTGATTACAAACGGCAGGAAATGTAGGAAGAATCTATTTACTTTAATTTCAAGGGGTTCTTCCAAGTTTTTAATCATTTCTGGAAACTCTAATTGCGTATTTTAAGAGTTTTACCACAACTAGAGAGTTTTCTTACAAATATGTACTGGAACCGTCAGGATTTTAACAGAGTCATACAAAAGTCGCCAGAGTAATGCGGCCTCAATTGTAAACATAAGCAGTACAGTCCCCACTTACAGGCTTTCTACACAAATTTTGAGCTGTATAAACAAGAATTCCTAATATTTGAAAGCAAATTCAAGTGAAAACGCTCCCTAAAGTGCACGGAGTTGTAAATATTATCAGTTTGCTGGTCATTTCACGGCTTTCCACTGGTAATGTCTGTGATTACAAACGGCAGGAAATGTAGGAAGAATCTATTTACTTTAATTTCAAGGGGTTCTTCCAAGTTTTTAATCATTTCTGGAAACTCTAATTGTGTATTTTAAGAGTTTTACCACAACTAGAGAGTTTTCTTACAAATATGTACTGGAACCGGCAGGATTTTAACAGAGTCATACAAAAGTCGCCAGAGTAATGCGGCCTCAATTGTAAACATAAGCAGTACAGTCCTCACTTACAGGCTTTCTACACAAATTTTGAGCTGTATAAACAAGAATTCTTAATATTTGAAAGCAAATTCAAGTGAAAACGCTCCCTAAAGTGCACGGAGTTGTAAATATTATCAGTTTGCTGGTCATTTCACGGCTTTCCACTGGTAATGTCTGTGATTACAAACGGCAGGAAATGTAGGAAGAATCTATTTACTTTAATTTCAAGGGGTTCTTCCAAGTTTTTAATCATTTCTGGAAACTCTAATTGTGTATTTTAAGAGTTTTACCACAACTAGAGAGTTTTCTTACAAATATGTACTGGAACCGTCAGGATTTTAACAGAGTCATACAAAAGTCGCCAGAGTAATGCGGCCTCAATTGTAAACATAAGCAGTACAGTCCCCACTTACAGGCTTTCTGCACAAATTTTGAGCTGCATAAACAAGAATTCCTAATATTTGAAAGCAAATTCAAGTGAAAACGCTCCCTAAAGTGCCCGGAGTTGTAAATATTATCAGTTTGCTGGTCATTTCACGGCTTTCCACTGGTAATGTCTGTGATTACAAACGGCAGGAAATGTAGGAAGAATCTATTTACTTTAATTTCAAGGGGTTCTTCCAAGTTTTTAATCATTTCTGAAAACTCTAATTGCGTGTTTTAAGAGTTTTACCACAACTAGAGAGTTTTCTTACAAATATGTACTGGAACCGTCAGGATTTTAACAGAGTCATACAAAAGTCGCCAGAGTAATGCGGCCTCAATTGTAAACATACGCAGTTTAGACCTCACTTACAGGCTTTCTACACAAATTTTGAGCTGTATAAACAAGAATTCTTAATATTTGAAAGCAAATTCAAGTGAAAACGCTCCCTAAAGTGCACGGAGTTGTAAATATTATCAGTTTGTTGGTCATTTCACGGCTTTCCACTGGTAATGTCTGTGATTACAAACGGCAGGAAATGTAGGAAGAATCTATTTACTTTAATTTCAAGGGGTTCTTCCAAGTTTTTAATCATTTCTGGAAACTCTAATTGTGTATTTTAAGAGTTTTACCACAACTAGAGAGTTTTCTTGCAAATATGTACTGGAACCGTCAGGGTTTTAACAGAGTCATACAAAAGTCGCCAGAGTAAAGCGGCCTCAATTGTAAACAAAAGCAGTACAGTCCTCACTTACAGGCTTTCTACACAAATTTTGAGCTGTATAAACAAGAATTCCTAATATTTGGAAGCAAATTCAAGTGAAAACGCTCCCTAAAGTGCCCGGAGTTGTAAATATTATCAGTTTGCTGGTCATTTCACGGCTTTCCACTGGTAAAGTGTGTGATTACAAACGGCAGGAAATGTAGGAAGAATCTATTTAATTTAATTTCAAGGGGTTCTTCCAAGTTTTTAATCATTTCTGAAAACTCTAATTGCGTGTTTTAAGAGTTTTACCACAACTAGAGAGTTTTCTTACAAATATGTACTGGAACCGTCAGGATTTTAACAGAGTCATACAAAAGTCGCCAGAGTAATGGGGCCTCAATTGTAAACATACGCAGTTTAGACCTCACTTACAGGCTTTCTACACAAATTTTGAGCTGTATAAACAAGAATTCTTAATATTTGAAAGCAAATTCAAGTGAAAACGCTCCCTAAAGTGCACGGAGTTGTAAATATTATCAGTTTTCTGGTCATTTCACGGCTTTCCACTGGTAATGTCTGTGATTACAAACGGCAGGAAATGTAGGAAGAATCTATTTACTTTAATTTCAAGGGGTTCTTCCAAATTTTTAATCATTTCTGGAAACTCTAATTGTGTATTTTAAGAGTTTTACCACAACTAGAGAGTTTTCTTACAAATATGTACTGGAACCGTCAGGATTTTAACAGAGTCATACAAAAGTCGCCAGAGTAATGCGGCCTCAATTGTAAACATAAGCAGTACAGTCCCAACTTACAGGCTTTCTACACAAATTTTGAGCTGTATAAACAAGAATTCCTAATATTTGAAAGCAAATTCAAGTGAAAACGCTCCCTAAAGTGCCCGGAGTTGTAAATATTATCAGTTTGCTGGTCATTTCACGGCTTTCCACTGGTAATGTCTGTGATTACAAACGGCAGGAAATGTAGGAAGAATCTATTTACTTTAATTTCAAGGGGTTCTTCCAACTTTTTAATCATTTCTGGAAACTCTAATTGCGTGTTTTAAGAGTTTTACCACAACTAGAGAGTTTTCTTACAAATATGTACTGGAACCGTCAGGATTTTAACAGAGTCATACAAAAGTCGCCAGAGTAATGCGGCCTCAATTGTAAACATAAGCAGTACAGTCGTCACTTACAGGCTTTCTACACAAATTTTGAGCTGTATAAACATGAATTCCTAATATTTGAAAGCAAATTCAAGTGAAAACGCTCGATAAAGTGCCCGGAGTTGTAAATATTATCAGTTTGCTGGTCATTTTACGGCTTTCCACTGGTAATGTCTGTGATTACAAACGGCAGGAAATGTAGGAAGAATCTATTTACTTTAATTTCAAGGGGTTCTTCCAACTTTTTAATCATTTCTGGAAACTCTAATTGCGTGTTTTAAGAGTTTTACCACAACTAGAGAGTTTTCTTACAAATATGTACTGGAACCGTCAGGATTTTAACAGAGTCATACAAAAGTCGCCAGAGTAATGCGGCCTCAATTGTAAACATAAGCAGTACAGTCGTCACTTACAGGCTTTCTACACAAATTTTGAGCTGTATAAACATGAATTCCTAATATTTGAAAGCAAATTCAAGTGAAAACGCTCGCTAAAGTGCCCGGAGTTGTAAATATTATCAGTTTGCTGGTCATTTTACGGCTTTCCACTGGTAATGTCTGTGATTACAAACGGCAGGAAATGTAGGAAGAATCTATTTACTTTAATTTCAAGGGGTTCTTCCAAGTTTTTAATCATTTCTGGAAACTAATTGCGTATTTTAAGAGTTTTACCACAACTAGAGAGTTTTCTTACAAATATGTACTGGAACCGTCAGGATTTTAACAGAGTCATACAAAAGTCGCCAGAGTAATGCGGCCTCAATTGTAAACATAAGCAGTACAGTCCCCACTTACAGGCTTTCTACACAAATTTTGAGCTGTATAAACAAGAATTCCTAATATTTGAAAGCAAATTCAAGTGAAAACGCTCCCTAAAGTGCCCGGAGTTGTAAATATTATCAGTTTGCTGGTCATTTCACGGCTTTCCACTGGTAATGTCTGTGATTACAAACGGCAGGAAATGTAGGAAGAATCTATTTAATTTAATTTCAAGGGGTTCTTCCAAGTTTTTAATCATTTCTGAAAACTCTAATTGCGTGTTTTAAGAGTTTTACCACAACTAGAGAGTTTTCTTACAAATATGTACTGGAACCGTCAGGATTTTAACAGAGTCATACAAAAGTCGCCAGAGTAATGGGGCCTCAATTGTAAACATACGCAGTTTAGACCTCACTTACAGGCTTTCTACACAAATTTTGAGCTGTATAAACAAGAATTCTTAATATTTGAAAGCAAATTCAAGTGAAAACGCTCCCTAAAGTGCACGGAGTTGTAAATATTATCAGTTTGCTGGTCATTTCACGGCTTTCCACTGGTAATGTCTGTGATTACAAACGGCAGGAAATGTAGGAAGAATCTATTTACTTTAATTTCAAGGGGTTCTTCCAAGTTTTTAATCATTTCTGGAAACTCTAATTGTGTATTTTAAGAGTTTTACCACAACTAGAGAGTTTTCTTACAAATATGTACTGGAACCGTCAGGATTTTAACAGAGTCATACAAAAGTCGCCAGAGTAATGCGGCCTCAATTGTAAACATAAGCAGTACAGTCCCCACTTACAGGCTTTCTACACAAATTTTGAGCTGTATAAACAAGAATTCCTAATATTTGAAAGCAAATTCAAGTGAAAACGCTCCCTAAAGTGCCCGGAGTTGTAAATATTATCAGTTTGCTGGTCATTTCACGGCTTTCCACTGGTAATGTCTGTGATTACAAACGGCAGGAAATGTAGGAAGAATCTATTTACTTTAATTTCAAGGGGTTCTTCCAACTTTTTAATCATTTCTGGAAACTCTAATTGCGTGTTTTAAGAGTTTTACCACAACTAAAGAGTTTTCTTACAAATATGTACTGGAACCGTCAGGATTTTAACAGAGTCATACAAAAGTCGCCAGAGTAATGCGGCCTCAATTGTAAACATAAGCAGTACAGTCGTCACTTACAGGCTTTCTACACAAATTTTGAGCTGTATAAACATGAATTCCTAATATTTGAAAGCAAATTCAAGTGAAAACGCTCGCTAAAGTGCCCGGAGTTGTAAATATTATCAGTTTGCTGGTCATTTTACGGCTTTCCACTGGTAATGTCTGTGATTACAAACGGCAGGAAATGTAGGAAGAATCTATTTACTTTAATTTCAAGGGGTTCTTCCAAGTTTTTAATCATTTCTGGAAACTCTAATTGCGTATTTTAAGAGTTTTACCACAACTAGAGAGTTTTCTTACAAATATGTACTGGAACCGTCAGGATTTTAACAGAGTCATACAAAAGTCGCCAGAGTAATGCGGCCTCAATTGTAAACATAAGCAGTACAGTCCTCACTTACAGGCTTTCTACACAAATTTTGAGCTGTATAAACAAGAATTCCTAATATTTGAAAGCAAATTCAAGTGAAAACGCTCCCTAAAGTGCCCGGAGTTGTAAATATTATCAGTTTGCTGGTCATTTCACGGCTTTCCACTGGTAATGTCTGTGATTACAAATGGCAGGAAATGTAGGAAGAATCAATTTACTTTAATTTCAAGGGGTTCTTCCAACTTTTTAATCATTTCTGGAAACTCTAATTGCGTATTTTAAGAGTTTTACCACAACTAGAGAGTTTTCTTACTAATATGTACTGGAACCGTCAGGATTTTAACAGAGTCATACAAAAGTCGCCAGAGTAATGCGGCCTCAATTGTAAACATAAGCAGTACAGTCCTCACTTACAGGCTTTCTACACAAATTTTGAGCTGTATAAACAAGAATTCCTAATATTTGAAAGCAAATTCAAGTGAAAACGCTCCCTAAAGTGCCCGGAGTTGTAAATATTATCAGTTTGCTGGTCATTTCACGGCTTTCCACTGGTAATGTCTGTGATTACAAACGGCAGGAAATGTAGGAAGAATCTATTTAATTTAATTTCAAGGGGTTCTTCCAAGTTTTTAATCATTTCTGAAAACTCTAATTGCGTGTTTTAAGAGTTTTACCACAACTAGAGAGTTTTCTTACAAATATGTACTGGAACCGTCAGGATTTTAACAGAGTCATACAAAAGTCGCCAGAGTAATGGGGCCTCAATTGTAAACATACGCAGTTTAGACCTCACTTACAGGCTTTCTACACAAATTTTGAGCTGTATAAACAAGAATTCTTAATATTTGAAAGCAAATTCAAGTGAAAACGCTCCCTAAAGTGCACGGAGTTGTAAATATTATCAGTTTGCTGGTCATTTCACGGCTTTCCACTGGTAATGTCTGTGATTACAAACGGCAGGAAATGTAGGAAGAATCTATTTACTTTAATTTCAAGGGGTTCTTCCAAGTTTTTAATCATTTCTGGAAACTCTAATTGTGTATTTTAAGAGTTTTACCACAACTAGAGAGTTTTCTTACAAATATGTACTGGAACCGTCAGGATTTTAACAGAGTCATACAAAAGTCGCCAGAGTAATGCGGCCTCAATTGTAAACATAAGCAGTACAGTCCTCACTTACAGGCTTTCTACACAAATTTTGAGCTGTATAAACAAGAATTCCTAATATTTGAAAGCAAATTCAAGTGAAAACGCTCCCTAAAGTGCCCGGAGTTGTAAATATTATCAGTTTGCTGGTCATTTCACGGCTTTCCACTGGTAATGTCTGTGATTACAAACGGCAGGAAATGTAGGAAGAATCTATTTACTTTAATTTCAAGGGGTTCTTCCAACTTTTTAATCATTTCTGGAAACTCTAATTGCGTGTTTTAAGAGTTTTACCACAACTAGAGAGTTTTCTTGCAAATATGTACTGGAACCGTCAGGGTTTTAACAGAGTCATACAAAAGTCGCCAGAGTAAAGCGGCCTCAATTGTAAACATAAGCAGTACAGTCCTCACTTACAGGCTTTCTACACAAATTTTGAGCTGTATAAACAAGAATTCCTAATATTTGGAAGCAAATTCAAGTGAAAACGCTCCCTAAAGTGCCCGGAGTTGTAAATATTATCAGTTTGCTGGTCATTTCACGGCTTTCCACTGGTAATGTCTGTGATTACAAACGGCAGGAAATGTAGGAAGAATCTATTTAATTTAATTTCAAGGGGTTCTTCCAAGTTTTTAATCATTTCTGAAAACTCTAATTGCGTGTTTTAAGAGTTTTACCACAACTAGAGAGTTTTCTTACAAATATGTACTGGAACCGTCAGGATTTTAACAGAGTCATACAAAAGTCGCCAGAGTAATGGGGCCTCAATTGTAAACATACGCAGTTTAGACCTCACTTACAGGCTTTCTACACAAATTTTGAGCTGTGTAAACATGAATTCCTAATATTTGAAAGCAAATTCAAGTGAAAACGCTCGCTAAAGTGCCCGGAGTTGTAAATATTATCAGTTTGCTGGTCATTTTACGGCTTTCCACTGGTAATGTCTGTGATTACAAACGCAGGAAATGTAGGAAGAATCTATTTACTTTAATTTCAAGGGGTTCTTCCAAGTTTTTAATCATTTCTGGAAACTCTAATTGCGTATTTTAAGAGTTTTACCACAACTAGAGAGTTTTCTTACAAATATGTACTGGAACCGTCAGGATTTTAACAGAGTCATACAAAAGTCGCCAGAGTAATGCGGCCTCAATTGTAAACATAAGCAGTACAGTCCTCACTTACAGGCTTTCTACACAAATTTTGAGCTGTATAAACAAGAATTCCTAATATTTGAAAGCAAATTCAAGTGAAAACGCTCCCTAAAGTGCCCGGAGTTGTAAATATTATCAGTTTGCTGGTCATTTCACGGCTTTCCACTGGTAATGTCTGTGATTACAAACGGCAGGAAATGTAGGAAGAATCAATTTACTTTAATTTCAAGGGGTTCATCCAACTTTTTAATCATTTCTGGAAACTCTAATTGCGTATTTTAAGAGTTTTACCACAACTAGAGAGTTTTCTTACTAATATGTACTGGAACCGTCAGGATTTTAACAGAGTCATACAAAAGTCGCCAGAGTAATGCGGCCTCAATTGTAAACATAAGCAGTACAGTCCTCACTTACAGGCTTTCTACACAAATTTTGAGCTGTATAAACAAGAATTCCTAATATTTGAAAGCAAATTCAAGTGAAAACGCTCCCTAAAGTGCCCGGAGTTGTAAATATTATCAGTTTGCTGGTCATTTCACGGCTTTCCACTGGTAATGTCTGTGATTACAAACGGCAGGAAATGTAGGAAGAATCTATTTACTTTAATTTCAAGGGGTTCTTCCAAGTTTTTAATCATTTCTGGAAACTCTAATTGTGTATTTTAAGAGTTTTACCACAACTAGAGAGTTTTCTTACAAATATGTACTGGAACCGTCAGGATTTTAACAGAGTCATACAAAAGTCGCCAGAGTAATGCGGCCTCAATTGTAAACATAAGCAGTACAGTCCCCACTTACAGGCTTTCTACACAAATTTTGAGCTGTATAAACAAGAATTCCTAATATTTGAAAGCAAATTCAAGTGAAAACGCTCCCTAAAGTGCACGGAGTTGTAAATATTATCAGTTTGCTGGTCATTTCACGGCTTTCCACTGGTAATGTCTGTGATTACAAACGGCAGGAAATGTAGGAAGAATCTATTTACTTTAATTTCAAGGGGTTCTTCCAAGTTTTTAATCATTTCTGGAAACTCTAATTGTGTATTTTAAGAGTTTTACCACAACTAGAGAGTTTTCTTACAAATATGTACTGGAACCGGCAGGATTTTAACAGAGTCATACAAAAGTCGCCAGAGTAATGCGGCCTCAATTGTAAACATAAGCAGTACAGTCCTCACTTACAGGCTTTCTACACAAATTTTGAGCTGTATAAACAAGAATTCTTAATATTTGAAAGCAAATTCAAGTGAAAACGCTCCCTAAAGTGCCCGGAGTTGTAAATATTATCAGTTTGCTGGTCATTTCACGGCTTTCCACTGGTAATGTCTGTGATTACAAACGGCAGGAAATGTAGGAAGAATCTATTTACTTTAATTTCAAGGGGTTCTTCCAAGTTTTTAATCATTTCTGGAAACTCTAATTGTGTATTTTAAGAGTTTTACCACAACTAGAGAGTTTTCTTACAAATATGTACTGGAACCGTCAGGATTTTAACAGAGTCATACAAAAGTCGCCAGAGTAATGCGGCCTCAATTGTAAACATAAGCAGTACAGTCCCCACTTACAGGCTTTCTACACAAATTTTGAGCTGTATAAACAAGAATTCCTAATATTTGAAAGCAAATTCAAGTGAAAACGCTCCCTAAAGTGCCCGGAGTTGTAAATATTATCAGTTTGCTGGTCATTTCACGGCTTTCCACTGGTAATGTCTGTGATTACAAACGGCAGGAAATGTAGGAAGAATCTATTTACTTTAATTTCAAGGGGTTCTTCCAAGTTTTTAATCATTTCTGAAAACTCTAATTGCGTGTTTTAAGAGTTTTACCACAACTAGAGAGTTTTCTAACAAATATGTACTGGAACCGTCAGGATTTTAACAGAGTCATACAAAAGTCGCCAGAGTAATGCGGCCTCAATTGTAAACATACGCAGTTTAGACCTCACTTACAGGCTTTCTACACAAATTTTGAGCTGTATAAACAAGAATTCTTAATATTTGAAAGCAAATTCAAGTGAAAACGCTCCCTAAAGTGCACGGAGTTGTAAATATTATCAGTTTGTTGGTCATTTCACGGCTTTCCACTGGTAATGTCTGTGATTACAAACGGCAGGAAATGTAGGAAGAATCTATTTACTTTAATTTCAAGGGGTTCTTCCAAGTTTTTAATCATTTCTGGAAACTCTAATTGTGTATTTTAAGAGTTTTACCACAACTAGAGAGTTTTCTTGCAAATATGTACTGGAACCGTCAGGGTTTTAACAGAGTCATACAAAAGTCGCCAGAGTAAAGCGGCCTCAATTGTAAACAAAAGCAGTACAGTCCTCACTTACAGGCTTTCTACACAAATTTTGAGCTGTATAAACAAGAATTCCTAATATTTGGAAGCAAATTCAAGTGAAAACGCTCCCTAAAGTGCCCGGAGTTGTAAATATTATCAGTTTGCTGGTCATTTCACGGCTTTCCACTGCTAAAGTGTGTGATTACAAACGGCAGGAAATGTAGGAAGAATCTATTTAATTTAATTTCAAGGGGTTCTTCCAAGTTTTTAATCATTTCTGAAAACTCTAATTGCGTGTTTTAAGAGTTTTACCACAACTAGAGAGTTTTCTTACAAATATGTACTGGAACCGTCAGGATTTTAACAGAGTCATACAAAAGTCGCCAGAGTAATGGGGCCTCAATTGTAAACATACGCAGTTTAGACCTCACTTACAGGCTTTCTACACAAATTTTGAGCTGTATAAACAAGAATTCTTAATATTTGAAAGCAAATTCAAGTGAAAACGCTCCCTAAAGTGCACGGAGTTGTAAATATTATCAGTTTTCTGGTCATTTCACGGCTTTCCACTGGTAATGTCTGTGATTACAAACGGCAGGAAATGTAGGAAGAATCTATTTACTTTAATTTCAAGGGGTTCTTCCAAATTTTTAATCATTTCTGGAAACTCTAATTGTGTATTTTAAGAGTTTTACCACAACTAGAGAGTTTTCTTACAAATATGTACTGGAACCGTCAGGATTTTAACAGAGTCATACAAAAGTCGCCAGAGTAATGCGGCCTCAATTGTAAACATAAGCAGTACAGTCCCAACTTACAGGCTTTCTACACAAATTTTGAGCTGTATAAACAAGAATTCCTAATATTTGAAAGCAAATTCAAGTGAAAACGCTCCCTAAAGTGCCCGGAGTTGTAAATATTATCAGTTTGCTGGTCATTTCACGGCTTTCCACTGGTAATGTCTGTGATTACAAACGGCAGGAAATGTAGGAAGAATCTATTTACTTTAATTTCAAGGGGTTCTTCCAACTTTTTAATCATTTCTGGAAACTCTAATTGCGTGTTTTAAGAGTTTTACCACAACTAGAGAGTTTTCTTACTAATATGTACTGGAACCGTCAGGATTTTAACAGAGTCATACAAAAGTCGCCAGAGTAATGCGGCCTCAATTGTAAACATAAGCAGTACAGTCGTCACTTACAGGCTTTCTACACAAATTTTGAGCTGTATAAACATGAATTCCTAATATTTGAAAGCAAATTCAAGTGAATACGCTCGCTAAAGTGCCCGGAGTTGTAAATATTATCAGTTTGCTGGTCATTTTACGGCTTTCCACTGGTAATGTCTGTGATTACAAACGGCAGGAAATGTAGGAAGAATCTATTTACTTTAATTTCAAGGGGTTCTTCCAAGTTTTTAATCATTTCTGGAAACTCTAATTGCGTGTTTTAAGAGTTTTACCACAACTAGAGAGTTTTCTAACAAATATGTACTGGAACCGTCAGGATTTTAACAGAGTCATACAAAAGTCGCCGGAGTAATGCGGCCTCAATTGTAAACATAAGCAGTACAGTCCTCACTTACAGGCTTTCTACACAAATTTTGAGCTGTATAAACAAGAATTCCTAATATTTGAAAGCAAATTCAAGTGAAAACGCTCCCTAAAGTGCCCGGAGTTGTAAATATTATCAGTTTGCTGGTCATTTCACGGCTTTCCACTGGTAATGTCTGTGATTACAAACGGCAGGAAATGTAGGAAGAATCTATTTACTTTAATTTCAAGGGGTTCTTCCAAGTTTTTAATCATTTCTGAAAACTCTAATTGCGTGTTTTAAGAGTTTTACCACAACTAGAGAGTTTTCTTACAAATATGTACTGGAACCGTCAGGATTTTAACAGAGTCATACAAAAGTCGCCAGAGTAATGCGGCCTCAATTGTAAACATACGCAGTTTAGACCTCACTTACAGGCTTTCTACACAAATTTTGAGCTGTATAAACAAGAATTCTTAATATTTGAAAGCAAATTCAAGTGAAAACGCTCCCTAAAGTGCACAGACTTGTAAATATTATCAGTTTGTTGGTCATTTCACGGCTTTCCACTGGTAATG
The DNA here is from genome assembly GCF_964212035.1 of Myotis nattereri. Taxonomy (NCBI): domain Eukaryota; kingdom Metazoa; phylum Chordata; class Mammalia; order Chiroptera; family Vespertilionidae; genus Myotis; species Myotis nattereri. The sequence continues at coordinate 11,934 of NW_027669579.1, read as the reverse complement.
TCTGTGATTACAAACGGCAGGAAATGTAGGAAGAATCTATTTACTTTAATTTCAAGGGGTTCTTCCAAGTTTTTAATCATTTCTGGAAACTCTAATTGTGTATTTTAAGAGTTTTACCACAACTAGACAGTTTTCTTGCAAATATGTACTGGAACCGTCAGGGTTTTAACAGAGTCATACAAAAGTCGCCAGAGTAAAGCGACCTCAATTGTAAACATAAGCAGTACAGTCCTCACTTACAGGCTTTCTACACAAATTTTGAGCTGTATAAACAAGAATTCCTAATATTTGGAAGCAAATTCAAGTGAAAACGCTCCCTAAAGTGCCCGGAGTTGTAAATATTATCAGTTTGCTGGTCATTTCACGGCTTTCCACTGGTAATGTCTGTGATTACAAACGGCAGGAAATGTAGGAAGAATCTATTTAATTTAATTTCAAGGGGTTCTTCCAAGTTTTTAATCATTTCTGAAAACTCTAATTGCGTGTTTTAAGAGTTTTACCACAACTAGAGAGTTTTCTTACAAATATGTACTGGAACCGTCAGGATTTTAACAGAGTCATACAAAAGTCGCCAGAGTAATGCGGCCTCAATTGTAAACATACGCAGTTTAGACCTCACTTACAGGCTTTCTACACAAATTTTGAGCTGTATAAACAAGAATTCTTAATATTTGAAAGCAAATTCAAGTGAAAACGCTCCCTAAAGTGCACGGAGTTGTAAATATTATCAGTTTGCTGGTCATTTCACGGCTTTCCACTGGTAATGTCTGTGATTACAAACGGCAGGAAATGTAGGAAGAATCTATTTACTTTAATTTCAAGGGGTTCTTCCAAATTTTTAATCATTTCTGGAAACTCTAATTGTGTATTTTAAGAGTTTTACCACAACTAGAGAGTTTTCTTACAAATATGTACTGGAACCGTCAGGATTTTAACAGAGTCATACAAAAGTCGCCAGAGTAATGCGGCCTCAATTGTAAACATAAGCAGTACAGTCCCCACTTACAGGCTTTCTACACAAATTTTGAGCTGTATAAACAAGAATTCCTAATATTTGAAAGCAAATTCAAGTGAAAACGCTCCCTAAAGTGCCCGGAGTTGTAAATATTATCAGTTTGCTGGTCATTTCACGGCTTTCCACTGGTAATGTCTGTGATTACAAACGGCAGGAAATGTAGGAAGAATCTATTTACTTTAATTTCAAGGGGTTCTTCCAACTTTTTAATCATTTCTGGAAACTCTAATTGCGTGTTTTAAGAGTTTTACCACAACTAGAGAGTTTTCTTACTAATATGTACTGGAACCGTCAGGATTTTAACAGAGTCATACAAAAGTCGCCAGAGTAATGCGGCCTCAATTGTAAACATAAGCAGTACAGTCGTCACTTACAGGCTTTCTACACAAATTTTGAGCTGTATAAACATGAATTCCTAATATTTGAAAGCAAATTCAAGTGAATACGCTCGCTAAAGTGCCCGGAGTTGTAAATATTATCAGTTTGCTGGTCATTTTACGGCTTTCCACTGGTAATGTCTGTGATTACAAACGGCAGGAAATGTAGGAAGAATCTATTTACTTTAATTTCAAGGGGTTCTTCCAAGTTTTTAATCATTTCTGGAAACTCTAATTGCGTGTTTTAAGAGTTTTACCACAACTAGAGAGTTTTCTAACAAATATGTACTGGAACCGTCAGGATTTTAACAGAGTCATACAAAAGTCGCCGGAGTAATGCGGCCTCAATTGTAAACATAAGCAGTACAGTCCTCACTTACAGGCTTTCTACACAAATTTTGAGCTGTATAAACAAGAATTCCTAATATTTGAAAGCAAATTCAAGTGAAAACGCTCCCTAAAGTGCCCGGAGTTGTAAATATTATCAGTTTGCTGGTCATTTCACGGCTTTCCACTGGTAATGTCTGTGATTACAAACGGCAGGAAATGTAGGAAGAATCTATTTACTTTAATTTCAAGGGGTTCTTCCAAGTTTTTAATCATTTCTGAAAACTCTAATTGCGTGTTTTAAGAGTTTTACCACAACTAGAGAGTTTTCTTACAAATATGTACTGGAACCGTCAGGATTTTAACAGAGTCATACAAAAGTCGCCAGAGTAATGCGGCCTCAATTGTAAACATACGCAGTTTAGACCTCACTTACAGGCTTTCTACACAAATTTTGAGCTGTATAAACAAGAATTCTTAATATTTGAAAGCAAATTCAAGTGAAAACGCTCCCTAAAGTGCACGGACTTGTAAATATTATCAGTTTGTTGGTCATTTCACGGCTTTCCACTGGTAATGTCTGTGATTACAAACGGCAGGAAATGTAGGAAGAATCTATTTACTTTAATTTCAAGGGGTTCTTCCAAGTTTTTAATCATTTCTGGAAACTCTAATTGTGTATTTTAAGAGTTTTACCACAACTAGACAGTTTTCTTGCAAATATGTACTGGAACCGTCAGGGTTTTAACAGAGTCATACAAAAGTCGCCAGAGTAAAGCGACCTCAATTGTAAACATAAGCAGTACAGTCCTCACTTACAGGCTTTCTACACAAATTTTGAGCTGTATAAACAAGAATTCCTAATATTTGGAAGCAAATTCAAGTGAAAACGCTCCCTAAAGTGCCCGGAGTTGTAAATATTATCAGTTTGCTGGTCATTTCACGGCTTTCCACTGGTAATGTCTGTGATTACAAACGGCAGGAAATGTAGGAAGAATCTATTTAATTTAATTTCAAGGGGTTCTTCCAAGTTTTTAATCATTTCTGAAAACTCTAATTGCGTGTTTTAAGAGTTTTACCACAACTAGAGAGTTTTCTTACAAATATGTACTGGAACCGTCAGGATTTTAACAGAGTCATACAAAAGTCGCCAGAGTAATGGGGCCTCAATTGTAAACATACGCAGTTTAGACCTCACTTACAGGCTTTCTACACAAATTTTGAGCTGTATAAACAAGAATTCTTAATATTTGAAAGCAAATTCAAGTGAAAACGCTCCCTAAAGTGCACGGAGTTGTAAATATTATCAGTTTGCTGGTCATTTCACGGCTTTCCACTGGTAATGTCTGTGATTACAAACGGCAGGAAATGTAGGAAGAATCTATTTACTTTAATTTCAAGGGGTTCTTCCAAATTTTTAATCATTTCTGGAAACTCTAATTGTGTATTTTAAGAGTTTTACCACAACTAGAGAGTTTTCTTACAAATATGTACTGGAACCGTCAGGATTTTAACAGAGTCATACAAAAGTCGCCAGAGTAATGCGGCCTCAATTGTAAACATAAGCAGTACAGTCCCCACTTACAGGCTTTCTACACAAATTTTGAGCTGTATAAACAAGAATTCCTAATATTTGAAAGCAAATTCAAGTGAAAACGCTCCCTAAAGTGCCCGGAGTTGTAAATATTATCAGTTTGCTGGTCATTTCACGGCTTTCCACTGGTAATGTCTGTGATTACAAACGGCAGGAAATGTAGGAAGAATCTATTTACTTTAATTTCAAGGGGTTCTTCCAACTTTTTAATCATTTCTGGAAACTCTAATTGCGTGTTTTAAGAGTTTTACCACAACTAGAGAGTTTTCTTACTAATATGTACTGGAACCGTCAGGATTTTAACAGAGTCATACAAAAGTCGCCAGAGTAATGCGGCCTCAATTGTAAACATAAGCAGTACAGTCGTCACTTACAGGCTTTCTACACAAATTTTGAGCTGTATAAACATGAATTCCTAATATTTGAAAGCAAATTCAAGTGAATACGCTCGCTAAAGTGCCCGGAGTTGTAAATATTATCAGTTTGCTGGTCATTTTACGGCTTTCCACTGGTAATGTCTGTGATTACAAACGGCAGGAAATGTAGGAAGAATCTATTTACTTTAATTTCAAGGGGTTCTTCCAAGTTTTTAATCATTTCTGGAAACTCTAATTGCGTGTTTTAAGAGTTTTACCACAACTAGAGAGTTTTCTAACAAATATGTACTGGAACCGTCAGGATTTTAACAGAGTCATACAAAAGTCGCCGGAGTAATGCGGCCTCAATTGTAAACATAAGCAGTACAGTCCTCACTTACAGGCTTTCTACACAAATTTTGAGCTGTATAAACAAGAATTCCTAATATTTGAAAGCAAATTCAAGTGAAAACGCTCCCTAAAGTGCCCGGAGTTGTAAATATTATCAGTTTGCTGGTCATTTCACGGCTTTCCACTGGTAATGTCTGTGATTACAAACGGCAGGAAATGTAGGAAGAATCTATTTACTTTAATTTCAAGGGGTTCTTCCAAGTTTTTAATCATTTCTGAAAACTCTAATTGCGTGTTTTAAGAGTTTTACCACAACTAGAGAGTTTTCTTACAAATATGTACTGGAACCGTCAGGATTTTAACAGAGTCATACAAAAGTCGCCAGAGTAATGCGGCCTCAATTGTAAACATACGCAGTTTAGACCTCACTTACAGGCTTTCTACACAAATTTTGAGCTGTATAAACAAGAATTCTTAATATTTGAAAGCAAATTCAAGTGAAAACGCTCCCTAAAGTGCACGGACTTGTAAATATTATCAGTTTGTTGGTCATTTCACGGCTTTCCACTGGTAATGTCTGTGATTACAAACGGCAGGAAATGTAGGAAGAATCTATTTACTTTAATTTCAAGGGGTTCTTCCAAGTTTTTAATCATTTCTGGAAACTCTAATTGTGTATTTTAAGAGTTTTACCACAACTAGACAGTTTTCTTGCAAATATGTACTGGAACCGTCAGGGTTTTAACAGAGTCATACAAAAGTCGCCAGAGTAAAGCGACCTCAATTGTAAACATAAGCAGTACAGTCCTCACTTACAGGCTTTCTACACAAATTTTGAGCTGTATAAACAAGAATTCCTAATATTTGGAAGCAAATTCAAGTGAAAACGCTCCCTAAAGTGCCCGGAGTTGTAAATATTATCAGTTTGCTGGTCATTTCACGGCTTTCCACTGGTAATGTCTGTGATTACAAACGGCAGGAAATGTAGGAAGAATCTATTTAATTTAATTTCAAGGGGTTCTTCCAAGTTTTTAATCATTTCTGAAAACTCTAATTGCGTGTTTTAAGAGTTTTACCACAACTAGAGAGTTTTCTTACAAATATGTACTGGAACCGTCAGGATTTTAACAGAGTCATACAAAAGTCGCCAGAGTAATGGGGCCTCAATTGTAAACATACGCAGTTTAGACCTCACTTACAGGCTTTCTACACAAATTTTGAGCTGTATAAACAAGAATTCTTAATATTTGAAAGCAAATTCAAGTGAAAACGCTCCCTAAAGTGCACGGAGTTGTAAATATTATCAGTTTGCTGGTCATTTCACGGCTTTCCACTGGTAATGTCTGTGATTACAAACGGCAGGAAATGTAGGAAGAATCTATTTACTTTAATTTCAAGGGGTTCTTCCAAATTTTTAATCATTTCTGGAAACTCTAATTGTGTATTTTAAGAGTTTTACCACAACTAGAGAGTTTTCTTACAAATATGTACTGGAACCGTCAGGATTTTAACAGAGTCATACAAAAGTCGCCAGAGTAATGCGGCCTCAATTGTAAACATAAGCAGTACAGTCCCCACTTACAGGCTTTCTACACAAATTTTGAGCTGTATAAACAAGAATTCCTAATATTTGAAAGCAAATTCAAGTGAAAACGCTCCCTAAAGTGCCCGGAGTTGTAAATATTATCAGTTTGCTGGTCATTTCACGGCTTTCCACTGGTAATGTCTGTGATTACAAACGGCAGGAAATGTAGGAAGAATCTATTTACTTTAATTTCAAGGGGTTCTTCCAACTTTTTAATCATTTCTGGAAACTCTAATTGCGTGTTTTAAGAGTTTTACCACAACTAGAGAGTTTTCTTACAAATATGTACTGGAACCGTCAGGATTTTAACAGAGTCATACAAAAGTCGCCAGAGTAATGCGGCCTCAATTGTAAACATACGCAGTTTAGACCTCACTTACAGGCTTTCTACACAAATTTTGAGCTGTATAAACAAGAATTCCTAATATTTGAAAGCAAATTCAAGTGAAAACGCCCCCTAAAGTGCCCGGAGTTGTAAATATTATCAGTTTGCTGGTCATTTCACGGCTTTCCACTGGTAATGTCTGTGATTACAAACGGCAGGAAATGTAGGAAGAATCTATTTACTTTAATTTCAAGGGGTTCTTCCAACTTTTTAATCATTTCTGGAAACTCTAATTGCCTGTTTTAAGAGTTTTACCACAACTAGAGAGTTTTCTTACTAATATGTACTGGAACCGTCAGGATTTTAACAGAGTCATACAAAAGTCGCCAGAGTAATGCGGCCTCAATTGTAAACATAAGCAGTACAGTCGTCACTTACAGGCTTTCTACACAAATTTTGAGCTGTATAAACATGAATTCCTAATATTTGAAAGCAAATTCAAGTGAAAACGCTCGCTAAAGTGCCCGGAGTTGTAAATATTATCAGTTTGCTGGTCATTTTACGGCTTTCCACTGGTAATGTCTGTGATTACAAACGGCAGGAAATGTAGGAAGAATCTATTTACTTTAATTTCAAGGGGTTCTTCCAAGTTTTTAATCATTTCTGGAAACTCTAATTGCGTATTTTAAGAGTTTTACCACAACTAGAGAGTTTTCTTACAAATATGTACTGGAACCGTCAGGATTTTAACAGAGTCATACAAAAGTCGCCAGAGTAATGCGGCCTCAATTGTAAACATAAGCAGTACAGTCCCCACTTACAGGCTTTCTACACAAATTTTGAGCTGTATAAACAAGAATTCCTAATATTTGAAAGCAAATTCAAGTGAAAACGCTCCCTAAAGTGCACGGAGTTGTAAATATTATCAGTTTGCTGGTCATTTCACGGCTTTCCACTGGTAATGTCTGTGATTACAAACGGCAGGAAATGTAGGAAGAATCTATTTACTTTAATTTCAAGGGGTTCTTCCAAGTTTTTAATCATTTCTGGAAACTCTAATTGTGTATTTTAAGAGTTTTACCACAACTAGAGAGTTTTCTTACAAATATGTACTGGAACCGGCAGGATTTTAACAGAGTCATACAAAAGTCGCCAGAGTAATGCGGCCTCAATTGTAAACATAAGCAGTACAGTCCTCACTTACAGGCTTTCTACACAAATTTTGAGCTGTATAAACAAGAATTCTTAATATTTGAAAGCAAATTCAAGTGAAAACGCTCCCTAAAGTGCACGGAGTTGTAAATATTATCAGTTTGCTGGTCATTTCACGGCTTTCCACTGGTAATGTCTGTGATTACAAACGGCAGGAAATGTAGGAAGAATCTATTTACTTTAATTTCAAGGGGTTCTTCCAAGTTTTTAATCATTTCTGGAAACTCTAATTGTGTATTTTAAGAGTTTTACCACAACTAGAGAGTTTTCTTACAAATATGTACTGGAACCGTCAGGATTTTAACAGAGTCATACAAAAGTCGCCAGAGTAATGCGGCCTCAATTGTAAACATACGCAGTTTAGACCTCACTTACAGGCTTTCTACACAAATTTTGAGCTGTATAAACAAGAATTCTTAATATTTGAAAGCAAATTCAAGTGAAAACGCTCCCTAAAGTGCACGGAGTTGTAAATATTATCAGTTTGTTGGTCATTTCACGGCTTTCCACTGGTAATGTCTGTGATTACAAACGGCAGGAAATGTAGGAAGAATCTATTTACTTTAATTTCAAGGGGTTCTTCCAAGTTTTTAATCATTTCTGGAAACTCTAATTGTGTATTTTAAGAGTTTTACCACAACTAGAGAGTTTTCTTGCAAATATGTACTGGAACCGTAAGGGTTTTAACAGAGTCATACAAAAGTCGCCAGAGTAAAGCGGCCTCAATTGTAAACAAAAGCAGTACAGTCCTCACTTACAGGCTTTCTACACAAATTTTGAGCTGTATAAACAAGAATTCCTAATATTTGGAAGCAAATTCAAGTGAAAACGCTCCCTAAAGTGCCCGGAGTTGTAAATATTATCAGTTTGCTGGTCATTTCACGGCTTTCCACTGGTAAAGTGTGTGATTACAAACGGCAGGAAATGTAGGAAGAATCTATTTAATTTAATTTCAAGGGGTTCTTCCAAGTTTTTAATCATTTCTGAAAACTCTAATTGCGTGTTTTAAGAGTTTTACCACAACTAGAGAGTTTTCTTACAAATATGTACTGGAACCGTCAGGGTTTTAACAGAGTCATACAAAAGTCGCCAGAGTAATGCGGCCTCAATTGTAAACATAAGCAGTACAGTCCCAACTTACAGGCTTTCTACACAAATTTTGAGCTGTATAAACAAGAATTCCTAATATTTGAAAGCAAATTCAAGTGAAAACGCTCCCTAAAGTGCCCGGAGTTGTAAATATTATCAGTTTGCTGGTCATTTCACGGCTTTCCACTGGTAATGTCTGTGATTACAAACGGCAGGAAATGTAGGAAGAATCTATTTACTTTAATTTCAAGGGGTTCTTCCAACTTTTTAATCATTTCTGGAAACTCTAATTGCGTGTTTTAAGAGTTTTACCACAACTAGAGAGTTTTCTTACTAATATGTACTGGAACCGTCAGGATTTTAACAGAGTCATACAAAAGTCGCCAGAGTAATGCGGCCTCAATTGTAAACATAAGCAGTACAGTCGTCACTTACAGGCTTTCTACACAAATTTTGAGCTGTATAAACATGAATTCCTAATATTTGAAAGCAAATTCAAGTGAATACGCTCGCTAAAGTGCCCGGAGTTGTAAATATTATCAGTTTGCTGGTCATTTTACGGCTTTCCACTGGTAATGTCTGTGATTACAAACGGCAGGAAATGTAGGAAGAATCTATTTACTTTAATTTCAAGGGGTTCTTCCAAGTTTTTAATCATTTCTGGAAACTCTAATTGCGTGTTTTAAGAGTTTTACCACAACTGGAGAGTTTTCTAACAAATATGTACTGGAACCGTCAGGATTTTAACAGAGTCATACAAAAGTCGCCGGAGTAATGCGGCCTCAATTGTAAACATAAGCAGTACAGTCCTCACTTACAGGCTTTCTACACAAATTTTGAGCTGTATAAACAAGAATTCCTAATATTTGAAAGCAAATTCAAGTGAAAACGCTCCCTAAAGTGCCCGGAGTTGTAAATATTATCAGTTTGCTGGTCATTTCACGGCTTTCCACTGGTAATGTCTGTGATTACAAACGGCAGGAAATGTAGGAAGAATCTATTTACTTTAATTTCAAGGGGTTCTTCCAAGTTTTTAATCATTTCTGAAAACTCTAATTGCGTGTTTTAAGAGTTTTACCACAACTAGAGAGTTTTCTTACAAATATGTACTGGAACCGTCAGGATTTTAACAGAGTCATACAAAAGTCGCCAGAGTAATGCGGCCTCAATTGTAAACATACGCAGTTTAGACCTCACTTACAGGCTTTCTACACAAATTTTGAGCTGTATAAACAAGAATTCTTAATATTTGAAAGCAAATTCAAGTGAAAACGCTCCCTAAAGTGCACAGACTTGTAAATATTATCAGTTTGTTGGTCATTTCACGGCTTTCCACTGGTAATGTCTGTGATTACAAACGGCAGGAAATGTAGGAAGAATCTATTTACTTTAATTTCAAGGGGTTCTTCCAAGTTTTTAATCATTTCTGGAAACTCTAATTGTGTATTTTAAGAGTTTTACCACAACTAGACAGTTTTCTTGCAAATATGTACTGGAACCGTCAGGGTTTTAACAGAGTCATACAAAAGTCGCCAGAGTAAAGCGACCTCAATTGTAAACATAAGCAGTACAGTCCTCACTTACAGGCTTTCTACACAAATTTTGAGCTGTATAAACAAGAATTCCTAATATTTGGAAGCAAATTCAAGTGAAAACGCTCCCTAAAGTGCCCGGAGTTGTAAATATTATCAGTTTGCTGGTCATTTCACGGCTTTCCACTGGTAATGTCTGTGATTACAAACGGCAGGAAATGTAGGAAGAATCTATTTAATTTAATTTCAAGGGGTTCTTCCAAGTTTTTAATCATTTCTGAAAACTCTAATTGCGTGTTTTAAGAGTTTTACCACAACTAGAGAGTTTTCTTACAAATATGTACTGGAACCGTCAGGATTTTAACAGAGTCATACAAAAGTCGCCAGAGTAATGGGGCCTCAATTGTAAACATACGCAGTTTAGACCTCACTTACAGGCTTTCTACACAAATTTTGAGCTGTATAAACAAGAATTCTTAATATTTGAAAGCAAATTCAAGTGAAAACGCTCCCTAAAGTGCACGGAGTTGTAAATATTATCAGTTTGCTGGTCATTTCACGGCTTTCCACTGGTAATGTCTGTGATTACAAACGGCAGGAAATGTAGGAAGAATCTATTTACTTTAATTTCAAGGGGTTCTTCCAAATTTTTAATCATTTCTGGAAACTCTAATTGTGTATTTTAAGAGTTTTACCACAACTAGAGAGTTTTCTTACAAATATGTACTGGAACCGTCAGGATTTTAACAGAGTCATACAAAAGTCGCCAGAGTAATGCGGCCTCAATTGTAAACATAAGCAGTACAGTCCCCACTTACAGGCTTTCTACACAAATTTTGAGCTGTATAAACAAGAATTCCTAATATTTGAAAGCAAATTCAAGTGAAAACGCTCCCTAAAGTGCCCGGAGTTGTAAATATTATCAGTTTGCTGGTCATTTCACGGCTTTCCACTGGTAATGTCTGTGATTACAAACGGCAGGAAATGTAGGAAGAATCTATTTACTTTAATTTCAAGGGGTTCTTCCAACTTTTTAATCATTTCTGGAAACTCTAATTGCGTGTTTTAAGAGTTTTACCACAACTAGAGAGTTTTCTTACTAATATGTACTGGAACCGTCAGGATTTTAACAGAGTCATACAAAAGTCGCCAGAGTAATGCGGCCTCAATTGTAAACATAAGCAGTACAGTCGTCACTTACAGGCTTTCTACACAAATTTTGAGCTGTATAAACATGAATTCCTAATATTTGAAAGCAAATTCAAGTGAATACGCTCGCTAAAGTGCCCGGAGTTGTAAATATTATCAGTTTGCTGGTCATTTTACGGCTTTCCACTGGTAATGTCTGTGATTACAAACGGCAGGAAATGTAGGAAGAATCTATTTACTTTAATTTCAAGGGGTTCTTCCAAGTTTTTAATCATTTCTGGAAACTCTAATTGCGTGTTTTAAGAGTTTTACCACAACTAGAGAGTTTTCTAACAAATATGTACTGGAACCGTCAGGATTTTAACAGAGTCATACAAAAGTCGCCGGAGTAATGCGGCCTCAATTGTAAACATAAGCAGTACAGTCCTCACTTACAGGCTTTCTACACAAATTTTGAGCTGTATAAACAAGAATTCCTAATATTTGAAAGCAAATTCAAGTGAAAACGCTCCCTAAAGTGCCCGGAGTTGTAAATATTATCAGTTTGCTGGTCATTTCACGGCTTTCCACTGGTAATGTCTGTGATTACAAACGGCAGGAAATGTAGGAAGAATCTATTTACTTTAATTTCAAGGGGTTCTTCCAAGTTTTTAATCATTTCTGAAAACTCTAATTGCGTGTTTTAAGAGTTTTACCACAACTAGAGAGTTTTCTTACAAATATGTACTGGAACCGTCAGGATTTTAACAGAGTCATACAAAAGTCGCCAGAGTAATGCGGCCTCAATTGTAAACATACGCAGTTTAGACCTCACTTACAGGCTTTCTACACAAATTTTGAGCTGTATAAACAAGAATTCTTAATATTTGAAAGCAAATTCAAGTGAAAACGCTCCCTAAAGTGCACGGACTTGTAAATATTATCAGTTTGTTGGTCATTTCACGGCTTTCCACTGGTAATGTCTGTGATTACAAACGGCAGGAAATGTAGGAAGAATCTATTTACTTTAATTTCAAGGGGTT